>NW_005871136.1:3068594-3080615 GCF_000147115.1 Myotis lucifugus
CCCCCAACTCTCTCTGGCCTTCCCACTGCAGTTTGGCAATCAGTTTGAGGCAGCTCTGCTCTGTATCTATTATTGTTCAAAAGTTTGTAATGGTCTTTATTATCCATGAATGAGTGAGATCATGTGGTATTTTTCCTTCATTGACTGGCTTGTTTCACTTAGCATAATGCTCTCCAGTTCCATCCATGATGTTGCAAATGGTAGGAGTTCCTTCTTTTTAACAGCAGCATAGTATTCCATCGTGTAGATGTACCACAGTTTTCTAATCCATTCATCTACTGATGGGCACTTAGGCTGTTTCCAGATCTTAGCTATGGTGAATTGTGCTGCTACGAACATCTGGTTACATATATCCTTTCTGATAGGTGTTTCTGGTTTCTTGGGATATATTCCTAGTAGTGGGATCACAGGGTCAAATGGGAGTTCCATTTCCAATTTTTTGAGGAACCTCCATACTGCCTTCCATAGTGGCTGCACCAGTCTGCATTCCCACCAGCAGTGCACAAGTGTTCCTTTTTCTCCACATCCTCTCCAGCACTTGTCGTTTGTTGATTTGTTGATGATGGCCATTCTGACAGGTGTGAGATGGTACCTCATTGTTGTTTTGATTTGCATCTCTCGGATGATTAGTGACTTTGAGCATGTTTTCATATGTCTCTTGGCTTTCTGAATGTCCTCTTTTGAAAGGTGTCTATTTAGATCCTTTGCCCATTTTTTGATTGGATTGTTTATCTTCTTTTTGTTAAGTTGTATGAGTTCCCTATAAATTTTGGAGATTAAGCCCTTATCAGATATGACGTTGGCAAATATGTTTTCCCAAGAGGTGGGTTTTCTTGTTGTTTTGTTGATGGTTTCTTTTGCTGTGCAGAAGCTTTTTATTTTGATGTAGTCCCATTTGTTCAGTTTCTCTTTAGTTTCAATTGCCCTAGGAGCTGTATCAGTGAAGAAATTGTTTTGGCATAAGTCTGAGATTTTGTTGCCTTTGTATTCTTCTAGAATTTTTATGGTTTCCTGTCGTACATTTAAGTCCTTTATCCATTTTGAATTTATTCTTGTGTATGGTGTAAGTTGGTGGTCTAGTTTCATTTTCTTGCATATATCTGTCCAATTTTCCCAACACCATTTATTGAAGAGACTATCTTGGCTCCATTGTATGTTCATGCCTCCTTTGTCAAAAATTAATTGAGCATATTGGTTCGGCTAATTTCTGGACTCTCTATTCTATTCCACTGGTCTATATGTCTGTTCTTGTGCCAGTACCAGGCAGTTTTGAGAACAGTGGCTTTGTAATACAGTTTGATATCTGGCATTGAGATCCCACCTACTTTGTTCTTTCTCAGGATCGCTGCAGCTATTCGGGGTCTTTTTTTATTCCAGATGAATTTTTGGAGAGTTCGTTCTAGATCTTTGAAGAAGGCCATTGGTATTTTAATGGGAAGTGCGTTGAATTTATAGATTGCTTTGGGTAGTATGGACATTTTAATGATGTTGATTCTACCAATCCAAGAACATGGTATGTTCTTCCATCTGTTTATGTCTTCCTCTATCTCTTTTTTCAACGTCCTGTAGTTTTCTGAGTAGAGGTCTTTAACCTCTTTAGTTAAGTTTATTCCTAGGTATCTTAATTTTTTTGGTGCGATGGTAAATGGGATTGTTTTTCTAATCTCTCTTTCTGAAAGTTCACTATTGGTGTATAGAAATGCCTCAGATTTCTTGGGGTTAATTTTGTATCCTGCTACATTGCCAAATTCATGTATTAAGTCTAGTAGCTTTTTGATGGAGTCTCTAGGGTTTTGTATGTATAATATCATGTCATCTGCAAATAAGGACAGTTTTACTTCCTCTTTTCCAATTTGGATGCCTTTTATTTCTTCTTCTTGCCTAATTGCAATGGCTAATACTTCCAGTACTATGTTGAACAGGAGTGGTGAGAGTGGGCATCCCTGTCTTGTTCCTGTTCTTAGGGGAAATGGTGTTAGTTTTTGACCATTGAGTATGATGTTGGCTGTGGGCTTGTCATATATGGCTTTTATTATGTTGAGGTATGATCCTTCTATTCCCACCTTTCTGAGAGTTTTTATCAAAAATGGGTGTTGGATTTTGTCGAATGCTTTTTCTGCATCAATTGATATGACCATGTGGTTTTTTTCTTTCAATTTGTTTATGTGATGTATCACATTTATTGATTTACGGATGTTGTACCATCCTTGCATCTCTGGGATAAATCCTACTTGGTCATGGTGTATGATCCTTCTGATGTACTGCTGGATCCGATTTGCTAAGATTTTGTTGAGGATTTTGGCATCTATGTTCATGAGGGATATTGGCCTGTAATTCTCTTTCATTGTGATGTCTTTACCTGGTTTTGGTATTAGGGTGATGCTGGCTTCATAGAATGAGCTTGGAAGTGTTCCTTCCTCTTGAATTTTTTGTAGTAGTCTGAGGAGGGTAGGTTTTAGTTCTTCCTTGAATGTTTGGTAGAACTCCCCTGTGAAGCCGTCTGGCCCTGGACTTTTGTTTGCTGGAAGCTTTCTGATGACTGCTTCAATTTCTTCCATAGTTATTGGCCTATTGAGGTTTTTAGATTCTTCCTGATTGAGTTTTGGAATGTTGTATTTTTCTAGGAATTTGTCCATTTCCTCCAGGTTGTCTAGTTTGTTGGAGTAGAGTTGCCCGTAGTATTGTTTAACAATCATTTGTATTTCTGTGGGGTCTGTTGTTATTTCGCCTCTATCATTTCTGATTTGGTTTATTTGGGACCTTTCTCTTTGCTTCTTGGTGAGCCTGGCGAGTGGTTTGTCAATCTTGTTTATCCTTTCAAAGAACCAGCTCTTGGTTTCATTGATTTTCTGTATTGTTTTTTTGGTCTCTATGTCATTGATTTCTGCTCTAATCTTTATTATCTCCTTCCTTCTGCTCACTCTGGGGTTTTCTTGTTGCTCTCTTTCTAATTCTTTGAGTTGTAGAGTTAGATGATTAACTACCATTTTTTCTTGTTTTTTGAGATAGGCCTGTAGAGCTATAAACTTCCCTCTCAGGACTGCTTTCATTGTGTCCCAGAGGTTTTGGATTGTTGTGTTTTCATTGTCATTAGTGTCCAGGATGTTTTTAATTTCTTCTTTGATGTCATCGGTAACCCAATCAATATTTAATAACATGCTATTCAGCTTCCAAGTGTTTGAGTATTTTGGGTTGTTTTTATTGTAGTTTATTTCTAACATTATGCCATCATGGTCTGAGAAGATGCTTTTTATGATCTCAATCTTCTTGAATTTGTGGAGACTTTGCTTGTGACCCAATATGTGGTCTATTTTTGAATATGTCCCATGAGCACCTGAGAGGAATGTATATTCCGCAGCTGTGGGGTGTAGTGTTCTGAAGATGTCAATTAAGTCCATCTGATCTAGTGAGTCATTTAGGATTGCTGTTTCTTTGCTGATTGTTTGTCTAACGGATTTATCCAGTGATGTCAGTGGTGTATTAAAGTCCCCTACTATGATTGTGTTATTGTCGATATCTCCCCTGATATCTTCCAGAAGTTTTCTTATGTATGTGGGTGCTCCTGCATTGGGTGCATATATGTTTACCAGGGTTATATCTTCTTGTTGTATTGATCCCTTTAGTATTATGAAGTGGCCTTCTTTATCTCTGGTTATGGCCTTCACTTTGAGATGTATTTTGTCAGATATAAGTATTGCTACCCCAGCTTTCTTTTCCTTTCCATTTGCGTGAAAGATATTTTTCCATCCCTTCACTTTCAGTCTGTGTGAGTCCTTTCCAATGAGGTGGGTCTCTTGTAGACAGCAGATGTATGGGTCATGTTTTTTTATCCATTCAGCCACTCGGTGTCTTTTATTTGGAGCATTTAGTCCATTTACATTTAAAGTTATTATTGAAAGGTACTTGTTTGTAGCCATTTCTTTTTTGTGTGTGTGTGTGGCTGTTTTCTTTCTGATCTTGATATTTCTTCTTTTACAACAGTCCCTTTAGCATTTCTTGCATGGCTGGCTTGGTGGTGATAAACTCCCTTAGCCCTTTTTTGTCTGTGAAGCTTCTTATTTCCCCTTCAATTTTGAATGATAGCCTTGCTGGATAGAGTATTCTTGGATTCAGTCCTTTGCTTTGCATCACTTTGTAGATTTCCGTCCATTCTTTTCTGGCCTGATGTGTTTCTGTGAGAAATCATTTGATAATCTAATGGGAGATCCCTTGTATGTTACTTTCCGCCTCTCTCTTGCAGCCTGTAAGATTCTCTCTTTATCCTGAACATTTGCCATGGTAATTATGATATGTCTTGGTGTGGGTCTTTTCGGGTTCACCTTGTTTGGGACTCTCTGGGCTTGTGTGACTTTTTTCTTCCCCACCTCAGGGAAGTTTTCTGATATTATTTCTTCGAATAGGTTTTCTAATCCATGTTCATCTTTCTGTTGTTCTGGCACCCCTATTATTCGTATGTTGCTTCGTTTCATGTTGTCCCAAAGTTCCCTTAGGCTCTCCTCCTGTCTTTTAATTTTTTTCTCCATTTGCAGTACAGTTTGAGTGTGTTTTGCTTCCTTGTCTTCTAATTCACTGATTCGGTCCTCTGCTTCTCCCAGTCTACTGTTGATACTTTCAATGGTGTTTTTTATTGCAGCTATGTCGCTCTTCATTTCTTCTTGGGACTTACTTAAGTTGTTGATTTTTTCACCTGTTTCTTCTAGCTTCTTGCATACGTAGTTGAGTTTTTCATCTGTTTCTTCTTGCTTCTTGAACATCCGGTGCATGTACTCTAGGAACCTTATTCTGAATTCTTTTTCTGTCATGTTGCATATCTCTGTCTCACTTAGCTGCTTTTCTGGCGAGTCCTCCTTTTCTTTCCTTTGGGGGTTTCTTTGTCTACCCATGTTTGATCTCACTGACATTACTAGTTGTTGAATCGTTCAGTGGCTGGACCCTGGGTGGCAGTGGCTGCTCCCTGGGTGGCAGTGGCTCCTCGGTCTGTGGTTGCTCCTTGGGCGGTTGTGGTAGCAGCGGCTCCTCTGTTGATAGCAGGGCCTCTGATGGGTGCTGTTCACAGTTGTGGTGGCTCTTCTGGCTGGTGGAGGGAGGCTTCAGACGCAGCAACTGTTCCCCAGGCAGAGCGTGTGGTGATCAGGAGGCCGCTGTTGCTTGAATCTTCGAGGCAAGTCCAACCTTTCCGTGGAGGGGTGCAGGTCTCCCCTTGGCTCTTGCAGTCGCGCTGTTTGCGAATCGCTGGCTCCGGGTCAGTAGCGCCGGGCTAGTAGCCGATCTCTGGATGCCGGTGAACGCTGCCTGAGATGGCGCGGTCCCGCCGCTGCGCTGGCGCCCAGAGGGAGGTTTCAGCCTCAATCTCCAACCATCCGCATTTTTTAGGAGTTTTCTGTCTTTCCTGGCTGCAGACTGTCTCTCAGCTGAACCTCCCCAGCTTGATCGGGCTGATTGTTACCCGTTTCAGCTGCTCGCCCCCATCTGGTCCGGGACAAAGCACCAACACGTCCGTCTAAGCCTCCGCCATTTTCTCCCACAATACTGTTTTTTTCTACTAATAATTTTTTAAGAATTCTATTTTTTAGTTATATTTTCTTAAGGGAAGCTGTAAAAGACACACACGAGATGTTCTGTCATTTACACTAAGCCTTTGCTATCCTTCTAAAAATAGAGTAATAGAAAAATGTATTGGACTACAAGAAAATGAGAACAGGCCTGTGTGCCTTAAGTAATATACTTGTATATAAGGGAACCAAGAAGCCATTTTCTATAATTTGCCCTTGAACTATTCCATGTAGATACCGATTATTTTCCTCTCCATTAATTAATGTAATGTGAATCTTAGCACTAGAGAGAACAGGCAGAGCAAGGGGAGGGAGGCAGTGTGGGCTGCTTCCTCTGGCTTTTTCCGTGGCCTCCTTGCCTGCTTTGCTGCTCACTAACCCAGAGGTTATGTCCGTCTTCTGGTCCTTGGTCCGATCCCTTCGTCCCTACCTCACTTTATTAGATATCTGGGTGGAAGTTAACTAACTTTGTGGGATCATGGTTCTTTTTTCCTTTCTCCTTATTTAACTTGTTATGTATTTGCCAGTCTGGATTATCTGACTTAAAATAAAGAACTTAAGGTACAGCTATCTGCAAGATACTTTGAGCTTCAGATATTTACTAAATATTTAGCCCTTTGCCAGTTTCTAATCTAAAACCTCGTGCTGCCTCAGTTCTAGAATCAGAAGGACTTCTCTTTTGACTGCCTTTAATCATGTTACAGAAGCTTAACTTAGTACCTTGCAAAATGAGGCAAGTAGTGAAATTCTTAAGTTGTTTAGAAAGAGAGAAAGGCATCATACCTCTCCTATTTTTCTTTTGATAAGCACATTTGGTAGATTTTGTTTCTAATGATTTCCTTATTTTTGAATATTAAGGATGAACCATTTGAAAACCGTGGTAATTGAAAATCTGGAGGGAAATAAATACATCACCCACATGGACTTGCGGGACAACCAACTGACTGACTTAGATCTTAGCTCCTTCTGTAGCTTGGAGCAGCTGCATTGTGAGCGGAACCAGCTGAGGGAGCTGACACTCAGTGGCTTCTCCCTGCGGACTCTCTACGCCAATTCCAACAGTGAGTTCTCTGCCCGGCTTCCTTTTTCTTCTCTTACATTTCTCATCAGAGCTTTCCAAGAACAATGGCATCTGTGGTGGTCCTCACCTCTCTGTAAAATAGAATTTGAGGGTTATTGAGACCTCGCCTTGTCTTTTCAGTTTGCTTTCAAAACTGAAGTGGTTGAAATATGCATACAAAAGACATTACAAGATGCTTTGAGCTTCACTAAGTGCCAAATATTTACTAAATATTTAACTCTTTGCCAACTTCTAATCTAAAACCTTGTGCTGCCTCAGTTCTAGAAAGAGAAACCCCTCGTTTTGATAGTCATTTGCTCCAGGAATATTTTCCAATGTAAAAGGCCTGTTATTTGTTGAAGTCATTTTTTTAAAAATATATTTTATTGATTTTTTACAGACAGGAAGGGAGAGGAATAGAGAGGTAGAAACATTGATGAAAGAGAAACATCAATCAGCTGCCTCCTGCACACCCCCCACTGGGGATGTGCCTGCAACCAAGGTACATGCCCTTGACTGGAATCGAACCCGGGACCCTTGAGTCCGCAGGCCGACGCTCTATCCACTGAGCCAAACTGGTCAGGGCGAAGTCATTTTTTAATGGAGAGTTCATCTTTACCAAAGAGGTTATAATTACTTTTTCTGTGTTTCAAGAAGGAAAGGAAAAAATGTTCAGTTTCACTAAGTGTCAGAGGGATTAAAATTTAAATAATACCATTTTATACTCATCAAATAAAAAAAAATAATGCTAAGTGCTATTGAAGATAGGGAGAGGCAGCTCTTTATACACTGCTAGTTTGAGTGTGGTTGATAAAACCCCCTTGGAGAGCAGTGTGAGGTGTTGGAGAAGGTAAAGACACACAGGGCCCTGCTTGGAATATCTCCCAGAGACACTCATGTGTAGAAGGAGATGTGTACAAGAATGCTTAGCATAGCATTGTGTTTGTTATAGTGAAAAAAATTAAAAATATGACTATTAATAGGGAAACTAAGCCATGACATATTTGTATGATAGAATATTGCACAGCAATGGAAATCAAGGTACTAAAGCTTTGTGTGTCAATATGGATAAATCTCAGAAGCACTTTTGAGTAAAAAAAGGAAGTGCATAATTATATGTACTAGGATAGTTATCAAATTTTAAAACATACAAAATGTTGTTTTCTTAGCTATAAGTATGCCATAACACTATGAAAGAATCCACGGGAATGATAAAAATCATATTCAGGATGATGTTTACCTGGTATGTGCAGTGTTTCAATTCTTAATTTAAAAAGTGGAGCATATTAGGCAGAATGTCAAAATTTGTTAAAAGCTACATGATAGGTGGAAGAGAGTGTTCATTATTTTGTTGTCTTTTCTGTATCTCTAAAATGCGTTATTAGGATAGAAGATTGTTAAGGAATTCTTTTGATGCCTTTAACCATGTTACAGAAGCTTCAAATTATAGCTGCGATTAGGTCAGAATAGTGTCACTGCTGATGAGTGTTGTGCTGTTTATAGATATCGTGAGAAGGTAGTAGGTCTTTTGCCATGGAAATATTATCAGGACCATTTTCTATTCTTAATGTATCTAAAGATCTGAATAACTGGCTCCTTTGGAAAAGACCTTATTGACATAGATGCAGTCCTTCTTAGTAACCAAGGTTCTGTCACAGTACTGTAGAAAATGGGGCTTTATCGAACTTAGCTGTTCTGTTTACAGAATCCTTAAATTCAGCAAGCTGGAAGAATTCACATCAACACTTGCAGTTTTGACGACTCAAGAGTAAAGGAGTCAGCTTCGCAAAAGAAGTTATCCAATGATCAGCTACTATAGGAAAAGGCAGTCAACTTCACAGGTCATTGGGGATATGCAAACTGACCCCTGCACACATACCAGAGGGACACCACTGCACACATACCAGAGGGACTAGAATGAGAGACTGAAAATACCAGTGTCAGTTGTTGGGAGTGTAAACTGGTACAACCACCCCGGAAAACTGTTCAGTATATGCACCCCCTGTAGTCAACAGTTCTCTCCTAAGCTTATCTACACTAATAAAAGACAAACATGCAAATTGACCGTACCTTCGCTATGCCTTAAGCCACGCCCACCAGCCAATCAGAGCGACTATATGCAAATTAACCCAACCAAGATGGCGGCCGGCAGCCACGGAGCTGGAGCAAGCAGGAGGCTTGGTTGCCCCAGTGATGGAGGAAGCCAAGCTTCCTGCCTGCTGTGGCTGGCTCTGATCTCCACTCAAGCCAACAAAGTTTCAATTGTTGAAGATAAATAAATCCCAGAATAAAAGAAAAAAAGGAGAGGCTGGGAGCTTCTGTCGCTGGGGGGCTTGGCCAGCCTGAAAACAGCCCTCAGCCCCTCACCCAGACTGGCCAGGCACCCCAGTGGGGACCCCCACCCTGAAGGGGGTGTGACCAGCTGCAAACAGCCATCAGCCCCTCACCCAGCCTGGCCAGTCACCCCAGTGGGGACCCCCACCCTAAAGGGGGTGTGACCAGCCTGCAAACACCCATCAGCCCCTCACCCAGGCTGGCCAGGCACTCCAGCGGGGACCCCCACCCTGATCCGGGACACCCTTCAGGGCAAACCAGCCAGCCCCCACCCGTGCACCAGGCCTCTATCCTATATAATAAAAGGGTAATATGCAAATTGACCCTAACAGCAGAACGACTGGGAATGACTGGTCACTATGACACACACTGACCACCAGGGGGCAGATGCTCAATGCAGGAGCTGTCCCCTGGTGGTCAGTGCGCTCCCACAGGGGGAGCTCTGCTCAGCCACAAGCCAGGCTGACGGCTGCCAATACAGTGGTGGTGGCGGGAGCCTCTCCCGCCACCTCAGCAGCACTAAGGATGTCCGACTGCAGCTTAGGTCTGCTCCCTGCTGATAAGTGGACATCCCCCTAGGGCTGCCGGGCTGCCAGAGGGATGTCTGACTGCTAGCTTGGGCCTGATCCCCCAGGAAGCGGGCCTAAGCCAGCAGGTGGTCATCCCCTGAGGGGTCCCAGACTGCGAGGGCACAGGCCGGGCTGAGGGACCCCCCCCCCCGCCTCCAAGTGCACAAATTTTTGTGCACTGGGCCTCTAGTACTCAACATAAATGCTTATATTAGTCCACAAAAGACATGGAAAAAATATTCATAGAAGCACTATTCGTAGTCACCCCAACTCGAAAAGACTTCAGTGCCGTACCTCTAAAATGAATAAACAAATTGTGGTATAGTCATATAAACAGTTTCATACTGCCAGGAGAATGAATGAACTACACGTACATGCAGTAATGTGAATAGATCCCACAAGTGCAATAAGGAGTGAATGAAGCCAGATCAGAAACTTTACAGACTGTATGTGTAATTTATGTAAATAAGCAAAAGTAGCCTGTGGTATAGGGAGTGAGGGCGACGAGGGGCGGAGACTGGAAGGCGGATGAGAGGAGGCTCCTGGGAGCTGGTAATGGGCCGCTTCCTAAGTGGGCACTGGCTACACTGGTGTGTTCTGTGTGTAAAAATGTAGCGATCTGTGCACGTAAGATTGTTGCCCTTTTCTGTATCTATGTTGTACTGTAGTTAAAAGTTAAAATATTGCCAGTGAAAATCCAATTATCAATTTTTAAAAAAATTAAGTAGTTACTGTTAACAACTGCCTGGTCTGGCGTGAGTCCAGTGCAGTACACACAATCCTTCATTAGTTGTATTTGGTCTTCAAATTGGGACCACACTATTCATGTGCGTTACCCAATGGCTTTTGTCTTTAGTTCATGTCAGTAGGTGGCCTGTTTTCTTTCTGACGCTGTCACTTTTTCCTTATTTACTCTCAGTTACTTTCTTCTTTAGACAATGTTACTGACACCCTTTTGTTTTTCAATTAGGGCTGACAGCAGTGAATGTCTATCCAGTACCCAGTCTTCTCACATCTCTAGAACTTTCCAGGTGAGTGTGCTTCATAAAGGTGGTGCTTGTTTGATTCCTAATATTTAAAAGACATATGTGGATAATTTGGTAGTTTTGAGGCACAAGAAATCTAAATACTTCTGAAGTCCCTCCCTCCCTTCCACATGGATCAGCACTCACTTAGGCCTATATCATCTCTTGTCTGGAATTCTGTAACAGCTTCCTGATTAGTCTTCCTTTTACTAATATAATCATCTCAACCAGACCTCAAGGTAGCCACAGAGTGAACTTTTTAAATTACAAAACTGACATTGTACTTACTTCCTAATTCTTCAGCGATCCCCCTATACCTGCAGGGTAAAGTCACAGTCTTCTGGACATGATTTCGTTTTCTCCAGCCTGTTTCTTACCACTCTCTGCTCCGTTTCCCCAAACTGCTTGTTATAATTCCCACATATGCCATGCCATTTCTTTCCTTGCCTTTGTGTTCTCACTCATGTTGTCCCCTCTTTCTTAGAATGTCCTCCTCTCTTCAGGTCATTGTCCCACATTCTTCAAATTCTAACCCAGATGTCCTATATCTTAGGGAGCTTGCCTTGATCCATTCCTGACAAAGTGCTTCTTTCATTCAGCCATCGTAGCCGTATCTGCATTTCTCTTACAGCCCTCACTTCATTCTGCCTCGTCGTCTCAATCGACTGATCAGTAGGTACATTGAGGCCAAGAGAGACTAAATAATATCTGAAAATAAAAAATATTTTTACTAGGTGTCTGCTCAGTGCTCTACTAAATATTTGCATTCACATTTTAAATGTTTTGAAGCCCCCCACTAGTTATCTTGTGCCCCTACTTCCACACTTTTATTCATTTTGTTCATTTTCCCCAGAATTTGCTATTCTTCTTCCCCAGTTATTACCTGTAGTCATCTTCAAAGGTTTGTTTAAAATGCCACTTCTTCCATTAAGTCTCTCCACATCTCTCCTTCAGTCATCCCATCATATATATGCTTTCCTGCTGTTGAGAGCCTTTGTATCTTCTTTGAGCATGCAGTATAATTGATCCAGGAGTATACATGTTTGGGTGCTTATCTCTGTCCACCTCTCTATCAGCGACATTCATTGAGCACCTAGTGCATTCCGGTAGTGGACCAAGAACGCTTAGGTATAGTGCTCCTGCCCTCAAGGGGCTCATGGGCCAGTTAACAGGTATATTACAGACTAATGAAATGAGTTCCACTCATCATCGTAAATGATGGCTTGTGTTGATTTATTTTTGATAGAAACCAGCTGGAATGTGTCCCTGACTGGGCCTGTGAAGCAAAGAAGATAGAAGTATTAGATGTGAGCTATAATCTTCTGACAGAGGGTCCTATGAGGTATGTGTGTGTTAATATATATATGTATGTATATATGATATCTGTGTGTGTATGCATGTATTCATTATTCTCCTAGATTGGGTACTTTGTATAGGTACTTTCATTTAGTGTCATAAATATCAGTACTGCTGAGTGCAGG
>NW_005871136.1:3080832-3116715 GCF_000147115.1 Myotis lucifugus
CTGGGCCAAAGTTCTGAGGACTTTACTTTATATAGTCCTTGACCAGCGTTATTATATTAGGTGCTGTATCCTCATCTTACAGATGAGGAAACTAGGCTTGGAATGGCTCGGTAACTTGCCCAAGGTTACACTTAACTAGGAAGTAGTGAGTGCTAACATTGCAATGTTGTCATTTCTTTTTTTTTAAATCCTTACCGAGGAGTGAGGATATTTTTTCCATTGATTTTTAGAGAGAGTGGAGGGGCAGGGAGAGAGAAATACCAATGTGAAAGAGACACTTGATTGGTTGCCTCCCACACGTGCCCCGATCTGCAACCCAGGTATGTGCCCCCGGTCACACCAGGAACCAAGCCCCAGACCCTCCGGTGTGCAGGCTGACGCTCCAAGCACTGAGCCATGCCGGCAAGCGCTGAATGTTGTCATTCTTGCCTTCACTTTTCGTCACTGCACTGTATAAATAAAATGTTGTAGAAATTCAGAACTTTGAATAATTATAAGATACAAGATGGTGGGACTTCTGCATGTGGGGAGGGGGGGAAGAGAGAGGTGCTTGGGAGAGGGGGTAAGTGGTATATTTACAAGCATTGAACATACCATTTACATAAGGTATAAAATGTTATCATCTAGTGGAGTGTTTTAAATTAAACAAGAGGCTTTTGTAGCATAGTAGGTATGAACACAACCTTGGGAATCAGGCCTTAGTTCAAATCCTGACTATGCCATTGACTACATTCAATGTGAGATCTTTGGCAAATCAGTCACTATTTCTTCTGAACCTCATAGTTAAGTGGCCTAGCACAGTGATGGTGAACCTTTTGAGCTCGGCGTGTCAGCATTTTGAAAAACCCTAACTTAACTCTGGTGCCATGTCACATATAGAAATTTTTTGATATTTGCAACCATAGTAAAACAAAGATTTATATTTTTGATATTTATTTTATATATTTAAATGCCATTTAACAAAGAAAAATCAACCAAAAAAATGAGTTTGCGTGTCACCTCTGACACGCGTGTCATAGGTTCCCCTTCACTGGCCTAGCACATTTTAAGCACAGAATCGTGGCTTTGTTATAATGAATTTTGTTATTTATTATAGTTACCTATATTAATAGATTCACTCAATTCTAGAATAAATCGATTTATTCTAGAAATTTTTTGTTTAGATCTGTTCTGTGCTGGTTGCTTTCATTAACTCACCTTTTCCCAGGATGACCGTAAGGACTTCCTGGTGGAGGTGGGTAAACATATGGCCATGGCTGCTTTCTTGGCTCAGGCACTTGTCAGGGATTATACCAGGGGTCCTCAAACTTTTTAAACAGGGAGCCAGTTCACTGTCGCTCAGACCGTTGGAGGGCCGGACTATAGTTTAAAAAAAAACTATGAACAAATTCCTATGCACACTGCACATATCTTATTTTGAAGTAAAAAAACAAAACGGGAACAAATACAATATTTGTATTTGCATGTGGCCTGCGGGCCGTAGTTTGAGGACCCCTGGATTATACTGTCTAGAAGAGTATGTTTCTATTCATTTTACTCATTTAATTAAACAGCCAAGGGCAGACTCAGAAAGAAAGACTTAAGTAAGTTTTTTGTTTCTTTGTCCTGTCCCCCCTCCCCGCCCACTTCCAGAATTCTTAGCAGCCTGAGTCTTAGGAAACTGATGGTGGGACACAATCACGTGCAGACCCTCCCAGTGCTCGTGGAGCACATCCCTCTGGAGGTGTTGGACATCCAGCATAACCTGCTCACCAGGCTGCCGGACACCCTCTTCTCCAAGGCCTTAAAGTAAGCACTGCACTGCTTGTCATTGGGGTGACCTTTGGAACTAGATTTATAGTTTACCTCATAGTCCAGCGATGGGTGGAGTCATTTGTACTTTCTATGAAATAAAATATGACACTGTTTTTATGAGGTGGTAATCTTCGACTCTAGAGTTGAAATAACCATCAGATACGTAAGAAGTTTTGGTGTTGTAAACAGTTTCAAACAGGTGGGGAAGGTTCAGGCTTTCATCTCAGAAAACAAATACAATTATGACCTTTAAAGAGAAATTGCAGTGCTCTCATGCCTCTTTCTTGGCAATTTTTAGCTTTTTCATTAGGAAAAAAGGACATACCATTAAAGTTAATTTTGCTTCTAGCTTTACAAAGCTATCATTGAGTTTTATTCTTTATTTGCATCACTCTTTTACTACCTACTTTGAAAACTGTGCATTTAACGGTAACACTGTTTCAGAAGGTGTTACTTGCTTTCTCATTGTAAATTAGCAATAAATAATGTTTTTTTACTTTAACATCCATAATCAGGTATATCTAATGTGTATGTCACCCACCATTCAATGAAGATTCGTTTTTAATTATAGCCCTCTGCAATATGGAGAAGACAATATTATCTTCAGTTTAGAAATGGAGAAAATAGAGATAAGCACTAGTAATTTAACATAGGCTATAGCAGTGATTTTCAACTGGTGTGCTGCAAGAATTTTTAAAACATGTGATACCTGACTATTTAGTCAGGGGCACTGATCTCTTTTCTCTTAGATTGTCACATAAAATAATGACAACAGCCAACACAAGCCCTCTGATGTGAGTGAATCAAAATTATACCTTTTTTTTGTCAGATCAGCAAGAAATATAATAACTTTTTTGGTGTGCACAGAATTTCAGTAGTTTATATGTGCCATGAGATGCAAAGGTTGAAAATTGCCAGCTACAGGAAACATACAAAAAGCATTTAGCCTACAATCGTCTGGCTTGTTCTTTGTGTGGCAGCTTATACATCTCAATACACTTGGTTGGACTTTCCAAAAAATAAAATCTTTGGAAATTCTAAAACATGTTTGTATATAAAAAGAAAAAAACAGTGTTTGTATATATAATACATATTGTAAGTATAATTGGTATTGCCCTTTCTGGAGCTCAGTTTGGCAATATATATGAAAAATTTTAAAGATATATCTATCTTTTGACCCCAACCAATTTTGCTTCTGGGAATGTAGTATAAATAAATAATTGGATAAGGATACAAAGGTGCTCAATATAATGTCTGTAATAGCAAACAGTTGGAAACAGCGCTGTGCCCATTATTAGGGGATTACAAGGGGCTTGGCTAAATAAATATGATGACGTTGAAATCTGACAAAAAATTTTTCTGAAGGGTGTCTTCACAGTTTGGATATTTGTGAACATGATACTCAACAGCACTCTTTCGGGGGGACATAAAGACAGTAAAAAATGAAGCTAAGGTAGACTTCAGGCCACTACAGAAGCCCGGGACTACTACCAAGCCTGAATGATTTCCTGTCTGTTTGGCTTGCATGAGTTGAGTAAAAGGAACTTTGGTTGTTAGAATCAATTAGAGAAAACTACCTGGAGGAAGTTTCATTTGTCGTGAGTTTTGGAGCATGTAATGGCAGTGTTCCCTACTGAGATGGCATGATGTTTTCTACCTAAGGCAATAAATAACCGTGCAGGAAATGATGTGTGTGTGCTCTGTCAGCCTCAGGTACTTGAATGCATCTGCAAATAGTCTGGAGTCCTTGCCATCTGCTTCTGCAGGGGAGGAGAGCCTGAGTGCCCTGCAGCTGCTCTATCTGACCAACAACCTCCTGACAGATCAGTGTGTGCCTGTCCTGGTCGGGCACCCACACCTGCGAATCTTGCATCTTGCAAACAACCAGCTACAAACTTTTCCCGCAAGGTAAACAAATGCACACTTTGGTCATTTCAGACAAATAACATGCATTCTGCATTTGTTAGACCACATTGCTGCTATCTCACTAGGTACTCTTGCTTTATGTGGAGTGACTTACGATTCCACTAGTTGAATGGGAAAGTGTTTGTACCTAGTTGTTACGTATCAATAACCAGAGAAGTTGTGGTTAAAATGTGTTTAATTCTTAGTTGTAGTTAGCTGATAATGAATGGTCTGAGAATTTTCAGCCTAGAAAAGTACAGGCTTATGAAATAAATTAAAGAAATTCCGGAGACAATTGGTTTTTTTTTTTTTCATTCAGCACTGCTTCATAAAAGTACTGTTGAGTCCATTAATTTATTCATTATATACAGTGGATCCTTGAACAGGCTGGGTGCTAGGGGGAGCCAACCCCCATACAATCGATAATCCACATGTAACTTTTCACTCTACAGTTGGCCCTTTGCATATGTGGATTCAACTAACTGTGAATGCAAAACAATATGTTTGATCTGCAGCTGGGAGACCGTGGTTGGGAATGTGAAAATGCTGTATCCCATCCACAGTTGGTTGAATCCGTGGGTGGAAACCTGTGGGCATGAAGGGCCAACTGTATTTATTGAAAAAAATCAGTGTATAAGTGGACGAGCACCGTTCAAGCCCATTTTGTTCAGTCAGCTGTCTATATTGAATGCCTACTGTATGCTGTGTAAGCACTGGGGAAGCAGTGCCGATTAAGTTACAGCCTCTGTCCTCAAGTTACTTACAGTCAAATTGGGGGAATAGATAAGTATATAGGCAATTGCAATGCAGCATAATAAATGCAGCATGTTAAAGGTATATGTAGGTAGCTCATTGCACTGCACAGAGCCTGGGGGTGTTGGCCTTCCAGGAGGAAGAGATGAATAATAGCTAGGCTTCACCTATACGAAGACATAAGCGAGACATTTAATGTGGTCAAAGTTTTAAACAGTGTCAGTAGAAAAATAAATATCTTCCAAAGTACATTTGATAAAATATAATACCTGAAAAGTACATCTATACCATGAAGGTAATATTAAAACTCATGTTTTGAAAGAAACAATAGGGAAATGATGTTTGGTATTATTTGAATGAAAACAATAAAACTATGTATTTTGACTCTAATTTTATTTTATAAATGTTGTTAGAAATGTAATAAACTCAGAAAAACTGATAGGGATTATAATTTTTTTAAATATTTATGAAAGAAGATATTTAGAGCTCATAAAAGACAAGCAGGATAAACATGATTGCTTCCTAAAAGAATTTAAACAATGGCTTTTAGTCCTGGCCGGTTTGGCTCAGTGGATAGAGTGTCAGCTTGTGGACTGAAGGGTCCTGGGTTCAATTCCAGTCAAGGTCACATGCCCGGGTTGTGGGTTCAGTCCTCAGTGGGGAGCGTGCAGGAGGCAGCCAATCAGTGATTCTCTCTCATCATTGATATTTCTCTCTCTTTCTCCCTCTCCCTTCCGCTCTGAAATCAATACAGATATATTTAAACGGTGGCTTTTAAAGTGAATGCAGAATCTTAATTTCAGAATTTGATCCCTTGAAATCTGATGAGATTAATTCAGTTGGCCCCACACATAGTCATGTAAAGTGGAAATGACAGACCACTGACAAGTTATATTAGTTTTTGAAGCTGTTGGGAGATACCAGATGAATACTCTGAAACTCATGAATTCCATCTAATTTGGTGACACTCATATTGTGGGAGGGGTCAAAAGCAGGCTAATATTAAATGTAAAACATTAAAAATATGAAAATAAGAAGTTAGAAGTAAAGACAAGAACAGCAACAGATCATATAAAATTAGAGTACTCTGGTACAGATAGTAAAACTAAATGGAATTTAGGAGCAGTACATTAAAGAACATGTATGTTCTATATGAATAATAAATCCACTGTCAGGTCATCTCTTAAACAATGTTATAATTGCACAGGCATAATCCAAATTTTCTGTTTCTTTTGCACTATTTTCAAAGTCTGGCACAGCTCTGGGCTCCGTAAGAGACTGATTGAGAGAGGGGCGCTCACTGTGTTTCTGTCTACAAGTCAGAAAGTAGTCGTAGATCCAAGCAGGGAGTAGTGTGAGAGAATAGCATGAGATTTGGACATGGAACACTTTTAAAACATATTAAGTAAAGTAAAAGAAAACCAAAAAAACCCCAGCAAGTTATAAAATATAACATAGCATTGTTTTTTAATTTAAAATATAGTTTCATGCATGACAAAGGACAAGAATACCCTCCACCAAAATGTCATCAGAATTCTCTGGTAGTATGATTTTTTTTCCCACCTCTGTTTTCCTTGTCCCTTTTTCCAATTTTTTTCAGTGAATATAGATTACTATTGTAATTAAAAAGCAGTTTTAATTTACTGAGCTTAATTATTAAAAGTATTTCTGGCTTTCCTAGCAATAGAAATTATGGTATGTTATATTAGAGCAACTTGTAATAATCTAGATAAAGGTGTTAGGCCATCTTAAGATATTTTGCTTATTGTGGAGAAAGCTTTGCTCAATCCAGTGGAACAGTGAATCGCATTGCATTAACATTCTTAGCATAGCACTGTATGTGTAATAACCACTCAAAACAATGTTTAGTGAAGATGGATTGTGTTATGTATAGGTAACGGTAGATATTTAAAATTGAAAAGACTCTTAGTGATGATTTAGTACAGCTTCTTTTTTAGCTGAGGATATTGATATAAACTGACATTAACTTATGCAGTATTCTGCAACTAGTTAGTGGCGAAGCAACTAATCTACCAACCCTAGGCCGATGCTGATTCAGCCTCTCCCTGTAAGTCACATAATAGGAAGCCGTTCATGCCACAAGATCCAACAGCTGTCAGAGAAGCCAGGGACGCTTCAGCCCCTTCAAACACACTGAGAGGCAGACCAGACTGAAGTGTAGCAGGCGCAGTTACCTTGGGGAGCCCTTCCCTTCCTGGTGTCTCTGATCATTTCATATGGCCAGGCATCGGGCAGTGGGCCAGTCGCCTCTGTGCTTCGGCTACTCTAACACTTGCTTGGCAGCTCCTTTTGGGTGCAGTGTGGTATTTTGGTATTTCTTTTTCAGCAAACTAAATAAATTGGAACAATTGGAGGAACTGAACCTAAGTGGCAACAAGCTTAAAACCATTCCCACGACCATAGCGAACTGCAAAAGGCTGCACACCCTTGTCGCACACTCCAACAACATCAGCATTTTCCCAGAAATACTGCAGTTGCCTCAGATCCAGGTACTGTCATGTGCTGGAATGCTGTCCCTCGGGGGGAAGTGGCAGGAGAGTGAATGAGGTTGACCTCGTAAGGAAGAAGGACGTGGCAATTAGGGATCACAGTGTATTCAGTGGGTTCTTGGGAAGAAATTAAGTTCCCTTGGAGGATATAATAGTAGACTGACTGTTAGAGAGTTAAGAATTAACTACCTGTGATGTATTTTCTTTTGATTTTTTCCACTTCTCAGTTTGTAGACCTAAGTTGCAATGACTTGACAGAAATCCTGATCCCAGAGGCCTTGCCTGCTACCTTACAGGACCTTGACCTGACTGGAAATACAAACCTGGTTCTGGAACATAAGACGCTAGACACATTTAGGTAAGAAAACTTGTGAAAACGAACCCCCATGTGCTCTTAGTCTCACCAGCCATGTGGGGGCTTCTCAAGGTCTTGATTATTTGAAGGAGTAGAATGGATGAAGCATAAAACCCCTTGGGCCCGAACTTTGATTCAGTTATGGGTGGATGTTCTGTCCATCCACATAAATGTTCTCACCCATTTATATTAGGACTTGGCATCCAGGCTCAGCCACATACTGACTATCTTTTCATGGCAGGCATAGATGGTTTAGGTGGCACAGATCACATTACATCACAACATGTAAGAGACAGTGCAAGCTCATTCATTGTACCAAGAGTTAATTGTATTAAAATACTTAAAATAAGTAGACAGTTGGCTGAAATGTTTAAGTCTTTTTTGTGCCTAGTTTTCATAGAGACAGCATCAATTGTAACAATATTTGGCCCCTATTTCTTCCTCCTACTTTTTCCTTTCTCCACCTTGGCCAGTGGGTCAGCATACTACTTTTAGTCTCTCTGGAGATGAATCTTAGTCTGTCAACAGACTATTTTATAAAAATAACATATTATTGTTAGGATAGTTTTTGTAAAATACAGAAGCATTTACGGTTTAATCTTTCCTTCCTCCACTTCCCACAGCCATATCACAACCCTGAAAATTGATCAGAAACCTTTGCCAACCACGGATCCTACAGTTACATCAACTTTCTGGAGCCATGGACTGGCTGAGATGGCAGGGCAGAGGAACAAGTGAGTATCTTGGCCATGGAGACTGACAAAGAAGAAAGGTAGCCGCTGACATCTGGGAACTGATCTGATGGTAAATGCCAGGCCATATTCTCTTGTTGGGTGTAAACAAATCACAGAATGTCAACATCAGATAAGATCCCTTTGCACAAAAACAAGACGAATGTGCAGGCCCCAAAATACCAAATTCTCTCATCCCTACCATAAAATGGGCGACTACTATTTTCTGTACCAATTACAGCTTTATCCTTATGCTAATCTTTTCCTATAGATAAGATTGATGGAGATACCCAACCATAGAATGGCCCCGCTTTCTGGCAGCCCCCAATCTAGTATGATGACCCCTTCATTAGACCTTCTCCAAAGTGACCCAGTCAAAGCCCAAATCCTATGCTAGGTCTTACCTACACTCCCCAGAGTTCCATGATGTGCATTCTGCCTTGCTCGGTGCATAATACACTCAACTCATTCAACCACAGGTGTGCTCCTGGGGGCCTCTGGCTGAAGGGCGTTAACAATAGTAGTCTTTGATAACTACTAAGAGAAAACATTTCATCTGTCCAGCTTTGGCAGCATTGCAAAGTTAAAATATGTACAGCTTCTGAATGTGGCTGAATTCCCCTGTTACGTCAGCAACTCTTTCAAATGCTACCTAATAATGAACACTTTTCATTTGTAGGTTAGGATTTACTCCTGTTCTTCTCCACCCTCAGTTAACACTTAGTTTTTTAAAGAAGGCTCCTCAGAGAATAATCCTTTTACCAATAACTTTCTTTGATGTTTGTCTTTCTTGTCTTTCTGTGATAGGCTGTGTGTATCTTCGCTAGCTGTGGATACCTTTGCGGAGGGCGTGGGAGCGGTATACGGCATGTTTGATGGGGACCGGAATGAGGAGCTTCCCCGCCTCCTGCAGTGCACGATGGCGGACGTGCTTCTGGAGGAGGTCCAGCAGTCATCCAGTGACACCGTTTCCATGGCTCACACCTTCTTGGTATCTCACAGGTAAGCAGGTGGGTTGAATAATCCCTAACTCAGTTCCACTTTTGGAAAATCTAAGCCAGAAGGTCAGAGTCTAAATTACAGGCACAGGATCAAGATGAGATCTTGCTCCTTCTGCCCTAGCCGTTCTCTCTATATCAGCGTGGAATGTGGGGGATTTTGGTGCTTTAAAGAGCCTGTGGAACCATCTGTGTTTTCTCTGTTGAACCCAAGATCTGGAAAGATCTGGAAAGCCCAGAACTGATGTGGGAAAGGTTGTGTGTGTATGCATTTGGGGGAAGGAGCATAGTAAGCTTTCATAAGATTCTCCAAAGAGTCAATGACCTACAGAACGTTAAGCACTGATCAGTTCATGTTTTTAGAATACTTACTGGGATTTACCAACTAATCTTCTAAGCCACTTAATGGTAAAAACCCTATATAGCTAAACTATTGAAAATCTCTTAGTAGCTAATGGAGCATTTTACCCATCAGGTGGGCCGCAAAAAGGATACTGACAACTGAGAGGTTGTTATCTTGTACTAGAGGCCCGATGCACAAAATTCGTGCACGGGGGTGGGGGGATTACCTCAGCTGGGCCTGTGCCCTCTCACAACCCGGGACACTTCGCTCCTAACTGCCCACCTGCTCACTCCTAACTGTCCGCCTGCTCCCTCCTTACCTCTTGGCTTGCCGCTCCTTACTGCTTGGCTCGCCGCTCCTTAGTGCTGCCACAGAGGCAGGAGAGGCTCCCACCACTGCCGCTGTGCTCGCCAGCCGTGAGCTCAGCTTCTGGCTGAGCAGCACTCCCACTGTGGGAGTGCACTGACCACCAAGGTGTAGCTCCTGGGTTAAGCATCTGCCTCCTGGTGGTCAGTGCACATCATAGCTACAGGTCGTTCTGGTCATTTTGCCATAACGGTTGCTGGGCTTTTATATATATAGATATAGAGATAATCAGTGTTGAAATGGAGCAGCCTGGAGTCCAAGCTAGTTTTCTCTCTCATTATAATACAAAGCAAATAGGCTGGGAAAGGAGTTTAACTTGACAAAATAAAGGGTTTGGGAGAGAGAACTCTGCTTATGAAGTACCTCCTGAGAGCAGGGTACTGTACCAAGCATTTCTCATATCATATCTTTAATTTTCAAAACAAGCCAAAGAAGTGGGTATTTTATTAAAAAATTTCTCAGAGAAATAACTTGCTGAGGATCTATAGCCAGTAAATGAAAAAGCCAAATTTAGAACCAGGTCTTTTTTATAGCACCTGCTCTATGCTTAGCATTGTGTACCACATACTGGGGGGTGGATGCCATGTGCATGGGAGAAATACAGGGGAAATTATGATCCTTCCTTCAAGGAACTTAAAACCTAAATGTGTGGTTCTCAATGTGTTGTTCCAGGACAACAGCCTCGGGAGCTTCAACATCACTGGAAACTTGTTAGAAATGCAAACTGTTGGGCTGCCCCTTATCTACTGAATCAGACATTCTGGGGGTGGGCCCTGTAATCTGTGTTTTTACAAACCCTCTAAGTGATTTTGATGCTCTAAAGTTGAAACCACTGAGTTACGCCATTGTGGTCAATGATTAGACACAAGTAGAAGGAGCAGAGAACAATCACCTTACTCTCTCCTTTGAGCTCACTGTTGTGTAAAATTCCTTTTCTCAGTGAGTTAAGAGTGGAAGGCAGAACTCTGCTCACCATCATCACCTCCTAGTATAGCCGGGGACTGCCTTCATGTGGATGAGGGTGGGGCTGGTCCAGTCACCTGGCAGGAAAACAAGGAAATGGTGGCCATGAAGGACTGCCATTTTCTTCTTACTCTAGCTTACTCAGGTCTTCATTTTCTTTCTAAACAGGAAATTAGGGATGGCTGGTCAGAAGCTGGGCTCCTCTGCTCTTCTTTGTTACATCCGCCCTGACACTGCCGATTCAACAAGTAGTTTTAGCTTGACGGTGGCCAACGTGGGCACGTGCCAAGCAGTCCTGTGTCGAGGTGGGAAACCAGTGCCCCTCTCTAAAGTCTTCAGCCTGGAACAGGATGCGGACGAGGCCCAAAGAGTGAAAGACCAAAAAGCCATCATAACAGAGGTGAGTCTCGCTCTCCATCAGTCACCTCTACTCCCCAAATCCAGTGAATGCTGTTTGCATAATGGCAGTGGAGGCCCACTTTCCTTCTATCAAGCCTTGTAAACTGTATCCAACTCAGATAATAGAACTAGAAGAAAAGCTAATGAGCAGCTAATGACTAGCAAAAAGAAAAGTCAAATTAATTAGAAGGAAAAATCTGAATTTGATGCTTTAGATCAGTGATTTTCAATCTTTTTCATCTCATGGCATACATAAACTGATTACTAAAATTCTGCAGCACACCAAAAAGTTTTCTTTTTGCTGATCTGACAAAGAAAGGTATAATTTTGATTCATTCACACCAGACACCTATTGTTGTGTTGTCATTTTTTAATTTGACAATCTAAGGAAAAAGAGGTCAGTGCCCCTGACTAAATAGGAAAGCATTGCATGATTTAAAAATTGTGTCAGCACACCTGTTGAAAATCACTGCTGTAGATGTATAGCTAGCATGTAAAATGAAGGTAAATGTTCCCTTTGGTTAATTTCCAAACAGAAGAGAAACACTCCTATAGTTTGACATCCTAGTCTGAAATGCAAAGTTTCAAAATATTTTTTTCTGTTCATAATACAATTGTATTTGGCTTATATGCTTTGGTTATATTTTCTTTTTTAAATAATGAAGCATCAGTATCTCCACAATTTTGCAGTTTTTCTTCTGTTTTAGAAGTTAGCATAACATTTTTGCTTTCAAAGAGACCTTAGCAGTTCATGTGAGCATTGTTTACTGCAAAGCAGAATTCTGTTCAGATCTTTTGCCCATTTTTAATTGAATTGTTTGTTTCTTTATGGCTGAACTTTAAGAACTCTGTGTGAATTTTGGATACAAGTCCTTATCAGATGTGTGTTTTGCAAATACTTTCTCCCAATCTGTGGCTTGTCTTCTCATTCTTTTAATCAGTGTCTTTTGCAGAGAAGTTTTTAATTTTAATGAAGTCCCACTTATTTTTCTTTCATGGTTCATGTTTTGGTGTTGTATCTAAAATCTCATTGCCAAACCCAAGGTCACCTAGATTTCTTTCTGTCTTATCTTTTGGAAGTTTTGGAAGTTCAGTAAGTCTGATCAGTTTTGAATTAATTTTTGGAAAGGTGTAAGCTCCATGTCTAGGTTATTTTTCTTTCTTTTTTGCATGTGAATGTCCAGTTGTTCCAGCAGCATTGGTTGAATAGACTGCCCTTTCTCCATGGAGTTGCCTTTGCTCCTTTGTCAAAGATCAGTGGGCTGTATGTGTGGGTCCATTTCTGGGCTGTCTGTTCTGTCAGAATTCTGTCAGGACTATCCATGTTAGATTTTATCCAAGGAAGCACAAAACCAAAAAAAGTATATCACAGTGTGGTTGATACCATGAAGATTCTGGAACTCTGAGGCATTATAGCCTTAGGAAGGTCTTTTAGTCAAAACAAAAATGAAAGATAAAAGAATGTTTTGTTTGATTCGTCTATTCTTACAGAATTTAGTAATGTTGTTTCGATTTTTGGGGTGAAGGGGTGCTAGACAAGTAGGAAATATTTTTATAAACGTTATTTTAACCACAGATATTTATTGTTTGCTTATTTGCTAAGCACTGTGCTTTCATTATTTTGTTTAATCTTCATAATAACACCCATGAAAGAATGGCTTTTATTTCCATTTTACAGTTGAGGAAAATAAAATTTAGTGTTTGTGATAAGTTCTGGTAAATAGAGAGCCAGGATTTTCACCCAGATAATGACTGCAACTATGAAGTAAATATATTGATGGCTTTAGAGGTTTTGCTTGGTTTTATCTTGAAAAGAAATAAGTATCAAGTATCTGGCAGATGAACATTCCCATCTGTAACTAAGGTTTTTCCTTTTCCTTTAAGTTTGGAATTATACCAGTTGTGACTTGATCTGTTATTCATTTTTGGTTAAAATCCTTACAGAGTAGGTAAATTTACTACAGATTTCAGACTTTCCTTTTCTAGGCTAAATAATTTTGGAGATTACTTAATGCTTTAGCCACAAAGATTGCCTTAGTCATTTAATATCTTCCTGAATCTTTTCATTCCTAACTGTGCCTTTGAATGAGAAATCATTTTTAGTGACCCATCTGCGTTCTGGCCTCTGTGAGAATACTAGTGATGGAGAATTAATGATAGCTCTGATCCTTGTTTTTCTTTTTTTTTTTTTTTTAAATATATTTTATTGATTTTTTACAGAGAGGAAGGGAGAGGGATAGAGAGTTAGAAACATCGATGAGAGAGAAACATCGATCAGCTGCCTCTTGCACAACCCCTCCTGGGGTTGTGCCCGCAACCAAGGTACATGCCCTTGACTGGAATCGAACCCGGGACCTTTCAGTCCGCAGGCCAACGCTCTATCCACTGAGCCAAACCGGTTAGGGCTGATCCTTGTTTTTCTAACAGGTGTCTTTCTATTTAAGGACATGCTGAGGCCTTTACTTCATGTTAAAGCAAATACCTTTTGAGATTGAGGTGCCTTTTAGCCACTTCATTTTAATTGGTTTTATCTTTAGTCCTCTGAACTATTCAGTATAACCATCTGATATTTTGTTCTTTTAGAATTTTATACATTTATTTTTGTAAGGCCATTTAAAATTACACAGATCTTAGGAAAAACCATAATAGATATCAGTTCTGTGTTTGTTTGTTTGTTTTTTGTAGAGCCCTAAGCATTGTGAGATAGAAAGATATGAATTGTATGTCATTGCTTCTTGTTTTTCAAAATTTGCATTCTGCTGCCTCTAGGATAACAAAGTGAATGGGGTAACCTGCTGCACCCGGATGCTGGGCTGTACATACCTCTACCCTTGGATCCTCCCCAAGCCCTACATCTCTTCCACTACACTTACCATTCAGGATGAGTTGCTGATTCTGGGAAACAAAGCATTGTGGGAACACTTGTCATATACAGAAGCTGTCAGTGCAGTGCGTCACGTACAAGACCCATTAGCAGCTGCCAAGAAGCTGTGCACATTAGCCCAGAGCTACGGTTGTCAGGACAATGTGGGGGCAATAGTGGTTTATTTGAACATTGGGGAGGAAGGCTGCACTTGTGAGATGAATGGGCTCAGCCTCCCAGGTCCTGTGGGATTTGCTCCGACCACCACCATCAAGGACCCTCTCAAGCCAACCACTCCTTCCTCCAGCAGTGGGATCGCCTCTGAGTTTAGCAGTGAGATGTCCACGTCAGAGGTGAGCAGTGAGGTGGGATCCACTGCTTCTGATGAACATAACACTGCTGGCCTGGATGCCAGCTTGCTCCCACGGCCAGAGAGGCGCTGCAGCCTCCATCCCACCCCCACCTCTGTGGTGTTTCAGCGCCAGCCTTCGTGTGCGACTTTCTCGAGTAACCAGTCTGACAATGGCCTGGACAGTGACGACGACCAGCCCGTTGAAGGGGTCATAACCAATGGCAGCAAAGTAGAAGTGGAAGTGGATATCCACTGCTGTCGGGGGAGGGAGAACTCGCCCACGCTCCCAAAGAATTCTCCCGCCCCACGTCCTGAGGAGCATGGGAGAGGATTGTTTTTTGGGATCCGAAGACAGAACAGTGTGAACAGTGGCATACTTCTGCCAATGAGCAAGGACAAGATGGAGCTACAGAAGTCTCCCTCCACCTCCTGTCTCTATGGGAAGAAACTCTCCAATGGCTCGATTGTACCCCTGGAAGACAGCCTGAACCTCATTGAAGTGGCCACAGAAGCACCCAAGAAGAAAACGGGCTATTTTGCTGCCCCCACTCAGCTGGAGCCAGAGGATCAGTTTGTTGTACCTCGTGACCTGGAAGAAGAAGTGAAGGAGCAAATGAAGCAACACCAGGAAAGCAGGCCCGAGCCTGAGCTGATTGAAGAGGATCGGACCGAGCTCCCTGAGGAGTTTGACACAGCACTGTAATCCTCCCCAGCAGCTGTGTTAGGGAAGGCTGTGTTGGGTCGGGGTGGGGGGCCCTTCCAGAGGCATTTTGCCTCTGCATTTCTAAACTATAGATGAGGGGGGTAGAACTTGGAGCCAAAAATGGTGAGAGCTATCAGGGTCTTCTCTGGATAAGCTAGTAAACACCATCAGTGTTAAGTTTCACATTTAACCTGCACTGGGATTCCCAGAGCTACTGGGAAGAAAGCAGATGTTGCTCTGTATCAGTCCTGCCACCTGCCATTAACCCTTTCTCTCCTAGGATAATTTTGAGAATTTGCCTGCCTGGGCAGGAAAGGGACTGTTTCTGTGGAGGAAAATAACTGAAGATGATTCCCTTTACTGATTGCTGCTGATGGATCTCTATGACAGAGGAATCACCTTATATCTCAACCTAACTGATGGGATGTGATGTGACTAGTCACATGACTTTTCATTCTTCTCTACGAGAATACAGCCTATCAAAATGATGTTTATTGGAAATGTAGAACCAATCAAACAGATAATTTATGTATGTAATGTAACGAGAGCACTTTTCATTGACTGTGAACTTTTTATTTTCAAATCTGCACTCGAGCCAATCTTCTTAGAGGCAGCCCAGCACCTTCGTCTCCATAGGTAGAATGAGCATCAGGTGTTGGAGCCTTGCATGAGGGTACTAGGCAGGGTCCTGGATGTCAGACTGTGAAAGCTCCTGAGAAGCTTGTGGGGATGAAGATGGGAAAGAAGTGAAGACTAAGACTACGAAGTGAAGACTAAGACTACTTTCCCCAAATCACAAAAAAGAGAAAAGCTATTGACGAATGTGACACCTGCTAGGCATTTGGGGGTTGGCCTCTTGCATAACACCTGATGGAGTGGACGTCAGCCTCCGGTGTGTAGGGCCAAGGCTGATGCTGCTCACATCCAAGTAACCGTGAGTTATAGCAGATGACCCGGAACAGACGGGCTGAATGAGAACAGAGGATGGATGGAGCTCAGGTGTTAGGTTCCTTCTCTTACTCTAGCTTAGGGATGGTTTTCTAAAATGTTGCAAGTGAGTGGAGAGTTCACCTCTTTAGTGTTTAACAGAGTACTGAAAACTGCTTATCCACGTCACATGGTTTGAGAATACTGGGTTTAATTACTAATATAAGAAAGAATTTAAAAATCCTAAGCTCACAGAAAACCTGGTTTACTATATTTTTTGCACATTCCACGTAACCCTAGCAAAATGCAGTTCCTTCCATATTTCTGTTCTGTTGCCTTTTCCATTAGAAGATTTACTTAGGAAAATGAATTTCTATTTATTCCTACAAAATTTTGACACTGCTTGATTTTACCCAATGGGGACTATGCTTTGAATGATTTCTAGAATACTTTCACAATTAAAAAGAAAGCAGAGTGGAACCATTTTTAATTTGTTTCATGAGCAATAATATTAAAGATAGGGTTGAAATATACGTAAGAAGGGTCCTGTCCACAAATGGTTGGTCATCATGTATCTTCACCCTTTCAGAGGCCCCATACCCACATGCGTGTTTTGGTGGGGTACATACACTCTTGGGGGATTCCATACCACTTCAATGACTAAGTTCAACCCCTCAAGAATCTGAATTTGGGTCCCCAAATTTTCAGGAATACTTGACTTCCCTGTGTCAAACTACTGGTCAGCTACTGCAGAATTTTAGAACTCAGGTCTTGATGTGAAGTGGGGAACATAGTAGTTCATACAAAGTTTAGGTGCTGTTAGAAAGATGGGAACAATAGTGTGTTGCTGCCTTATTTTTATATAGGAAAATGAAAAAAAAATGAAGGGAAAATGAAAATGAAGGAAACACCCAAGATAATAGTGATGGGTGATGTAAAACATATTTCTACCCAGACAGCAGAAGCCCTGAGTTATAGAATAGTGATGTTGTCTAGAAGAGAAAGTTGTTTTGGGAATATACCACTTTAATAGTATAGTCTCTTAAAAATTGTCCTTTATCTGTGAACCTTCTTCTTGTCTTCTCTTTGTTACCCACCCTTAATGGAACCATCACGAAACCCACTTCTGAAATGGCTTTTCCAGAAGTTAAATGTATTTACTTTCAGTCAGAAGAACTCCGAAGTTTCAGATGTTCTGTGTGGTAGATTTATTTTCAGGAAATATTAAGTTGTGTTGGATATGTTTAATATAGGCTATACCAAAACTATTTATTCTTTTTTGTAACTTCCTTTAGTTCATTTTTCTCTATAATTGCTCTGTATTAACACAGAGGGTAAAAAGGCCATAGCCCATTACCAAAAATATACAGAATCTTCTGACCTGTGAGGTCGTTTGCAGTCATTGTGTGAACCGATTAGACTGTCAGGTGGTGAAAGACAGTAATCTGTCTCCAGGTGAATGTAACCTACTTCCTAGGACTTTACCCAGAGGATGTGTTCCCCAGGTGGGCAGAGAACCATTGATCTCTAGTCCAGAGATCCTGGCCTCTGCATGATTCTCAGGTCTCCGTGTGTACCTCTCACTTAATAGAAAAGTTTAAGAGAATTTCTGAAAATAACACCACTCCTGCTGATGGGAGCAGTTCAGCAGTCCTATGGAAGAAAGAAAAATACACGCGTCTTGGCAGCCATGGTATTCTTCCTTTTATCCACATGAATCGGGAATATATGTGAACATTTGAATGCTGGTATATCAGAGCGACCGTGCTACCATAGAGTCATTGAATTACCACTCCTAATGCAAGTGAAGGTTTTATTATACTACTGTGAGTGTGAGTGTGCGTGCAATACATTTGTGAGTTCCTCTTCCTGGTGTGTAGAAGAGCCAACACAAGCAGCGTGGTAATCATTGGGTGCTATTCTAATTGTTTGTAGCGAGTGCTATTTTTCAGGAGATGGAGCCAGTTAGTTAGGTTTGGCTGATCTACTGAATATCATGTGATGCTCTTCTTCCCATGTAGACCTTCAGCAAAAGCAGGTACTTGGAAGCCACAGGCTCACCTTCTCTCTCTACTCAATAATTATTAATGAAGAGACCTCCATAAGGGAGCACTTGGCTGTTACCAATAAATGTACCAATTATTAAACCGTCTCCAAGCCATTCAGTGATGTCTGCAACATCACTATAGAACTGTCTTGTGTCACTTTTTACTTCCCTCTGGGTGGGGCCTTTTAGACTCCCCAATCATGGAGGCAAGTTAATCTTTCTCTCCAGGTAGTGACTTTTGCCCCATAGCTGGGTAAGCACTTCCTAGATTGAGAAAAGCAGCTATAGTAAATCCTGCTCTGTTTCCCTCATTTGGTGATCATTCAAATCACACATAAGCTCCCTGTACTCTAATTTCATGCACTTCTCCCAGACGCTATGGGTTTTCTCTCACTGTTGCCAATGGACGTCACCCAGACAGTGAGTTCCTATCTTACGGTTTTGTGCAATCATCGTCGTATTGTAGTCCTAAGACTCATTATAGTGTATTTTTGATATTTTTGAAATGTGTTAAATTTTTTAATTCAATAATATGAGCCAGAGCATGTTGCAGCAAATCTATTATTTGTAAAAAATAACAATAACAACAATAATAAATAAAATAAAATGGAATATCTTTTTTCATGGCTTTGTTTTAAAATGAAATACCTGTTATTTTATAAATACTTTATTTTAGCATGCAACTGTAATTTTCTCTAACTTGTATGTAGAATTAGTTTCTTACCCAAAACACCATTAGAAGTTTTCTGCTTTTTCTTGCTTTAGGGGAAGATAACAAATGAAACTACATTCCATGGCACTCTATGAAGCTATGAGTTAAGGGCAGAATAAATATTTTTGATCATCTTTTAAGCTGAAATAGCAATAAAGATTTTTTTATGCTAAGAAACATTATATTCTGACTTGGCTTATATGTTTTTTTTAAAAAAAATCCCGAAGACAGGAAACATGGTCCTTATTTACATGCAGGTGATCAGCTGACTAGAGGAAACTCAATTGTAAACAATCCACAGCTCCTCTTAAATCAGAGCTGATGGTGATAGAGGAGCTAAGTGGGTAATCTGGCCGTCATATTTGGTATAGTGTAATAATGGCTTTGGTATTAGAACTTCAGACATAACTGGTAGGTTTTGGCCCATAAAATACTTATAATCTAGGTAAGCCTCTAAATTGTTCCTCTCTTCTACCCCCATTGACGTCTCCCAAATCTCTAGACTTCGAGCAAGATTAGCTACCTCTCGCTCCAGATGAAGTCCTGAAGTCTGAGTTGAAGTCCTTCTTCAGTTTCCTTCTCATTAGCAGAGCAAACATTTTGAAAAGTTGGTTCACCAACTATTCATTGAACACCTTCAGTGCACTGGGTTCAACCACCACCACCACCACCATCTACTTCAATACCTCAGTTCCATCAGACGCACACCTCGCTATTCCACGTGGCAGAAGCGAAATTTTCTGAGTGTGTTCTCTGCTTCCTGTGATACAATTTCCACCCAGTACACCCAAGGCCACGCGAGTACATTAGTCACAACACGTTCCAGTGTGTGTCATTGGTCCCGAGTTTTGCCTCTGCTATTTAGAAGGTTTGAATTTAGACAAGTTAACCTCTCCAAGGCCTGCCTCTCTCTCTCTCTCTCTCTCTCTCTCTCTCTCTCTCTCTCGTTAAATGGAAATCGCAGCTCTCAAGTTGTGACCTTAAATCAGATGATGCAAAATGCTACCTTAGCTCAATAGTGCATCTGGCACAATGAGCAGTCAGCAAAATGTTAGCTACTGAGTAAACCACTTAACCTTGAACTTTGGTCTCCTCATTTAAAATGTGAATGATAAATCTTGACCTGCCTCCTCCAAGTGGTAGGAAATAAGCTGTGGTTGGAAACTGCAGACGTGGGTGTTGTGATCACAGTGAACGATGGGGCTCCAATCCCTCGAGAGGAGTTGAATCTTGGGAGCAGTGTTATAGCTGGGCCTAGACACAACGTTGGTGTCAGACAGGCCCAAGTCCTCATTTTATCAAGCACAACTCAGACACGGGACATGGTTTAGGGAACCTGGGAATACGTGCTAGGGGAGAAGAGTGTACGGTTATTCTTTTGGGGGGTGGGCTGATTTTTGCTGTGGTTAAACTTTTCACTGCTCTTCAAAAACTGTGGGGCTGAGGGTGACAGAGTGGAAGCGCCTCTTTGTGGCACAAATGTTTGTATTTTAACCTCATAGTGTAGACTTCCAGTTGGTTGTTTTCCTCTAGGCCATCGGTTCTCAACCTGTGGGTCGCGACCCCTTTGGGGGTCGAACAACCCTTTCACAGGGGTCACCTAAGACCATGGGAAAACACATATATAATTACATATTGTTTCTGTGATTAATCACTATGCTTTAATTACGTTCAATTTGTAACAATGAAAATACATCCTGCATATCAGATACTTACATTACGATTCATAACAGTAGCAACATTACAGTTATGAAGTAGCAACGAAAGTAATTTTATGGTTGGGTCACAACATGAGGAACTGTATTAAAGAGTCGCGGCATTAGGAAGGTTGAGAACCACTGCTCTAGGCTTTACTTTTTGTAAAAGTATAATCTAGATCAGTGGTTCTCAACCTTCCTAATGCTTTCCTAATGCCGCGACCCTTTAATACAGTTTCTCATGTTGTGGTGACCCCCAACCATAAAATTATTTTCGTTGCTACTACATAACTGTAATGTTGCTACTATTATGAATCGTAATGTAAGTATATGATATGCAGGATGTATTTAGGCGACCCCTGTGAAAGCGTCGTTTGACCCCCAAAGGGGTTGTGACCCACAGGTTGAGAACCACTGATCTAGATAATCTCCCATTTCTGGAAGAGGTTCCGTTTTGATCCTTTGCTGGGATAGTTTCTGTAAGAATTAGCTATTGAGAGAATTTGAGAGGAGCGAGGAAAGGCACTATGTATAGGGAGGAGAGTCAGCAAACAGGCAGGCGGGAAAACATGTTAGAGGAACATGGCTTTGACTTAATTTTCTAAGTCATTTTGGTAGATGTTGAAACAGGATTATGTTTGCTGGTTTCTTTCTGTATAAATAATGTCAAAATTGCTGTTCCCAGAAATTTCTAAAAATTTGGTTTGAATTTATTAATAGTTTGATCTTGTTTATAATGTGACCATAAAAAATTATTTGAAAAAAATAGTGATTGAAAAGCAAGAGGAAAATTAGGGAAAAAAAAACCCTATACTTTATATAACATATATTTGCAGTTGTATCTGACATGAGCTGAAAATCTGAGATGTAAAGTATAAGAACAGTTATAAAACTTTAGGTTAAAATTATTGAAAGAACTTTATTTTTAAGATTCAGTGTTCATGACCTGTTGCACTATGAAAACAGTTCAGGGTCATGAGAGGTTATAATCTACCTCTGAAGATCTACTCTGTAGACACTGGCAGGGAAAGCAGCAATGAAGAGGCCTCCCATAACCATCTAGAGTCTAGTAAAATTAACTACTTGATCTTTGAAGTCGTTAAAAAACCTTTTATAGCAGTGATGGCGAACCTTTTGAGCTCGGCGTGTCAGCATTTTGAAAAACCCTAACTTACTCTGGTGCCGTGTCAGATATAGAAATTTTTTGATATTTGCAACCATAGTAAAACAAAGATTTATATTTTTGATATTTATTTTATATATTTAAGTGCCATTTAACAAAGAAAAATCAATTAAAAAAATGAGTTCGTGTGTCACCTCTGATACGCGTGTCATAGGTTCGCCATCACTGCTTTATAGTCTAGTAAAATTAACTTGATCTTTGAAATAAATAACATGTTTAAGAAGTTTATGACTTTTAAAAAAATGTTTTAATTGATTTCAGAGAGAGGGATAGAAACATCAATGATGAGAGAGAATCATCATTCGGCTGCCTCCTGCACGCCCCTTCTTGGGGATCGTGCCCTCAACCCAGGCATATGCCCTGACGGGGAATCGAGCCGTGACCTCCTGGTCCATAGGTCGATGCTCAACCACTAAGTCATCCCGGCCGGGCGAGAAGTGTATGACTTATGGGAGCCCCATATTTCAGAAAAATATTTCAGGAAGGCTGAATTCCAGTTGAATGACTTGCAACAAAAAGAAACTAACTTGGAATGTGGCAATAAAACCCAAGACATTTTCTCTCAGCTCTAATACAGGAATCTCAAGGAGGAACATGCATGCTACAAGCATCTCTCTTCATGTGTCAGAAACCCAGCCTCCCATCTCGCTCCTTGGGATCCAGGCAGTCGGCACACTGCCCTGTGGGCAGAACAGTTTCCCTCTAGGAGAGGGTCGGATGACTCGTTTAGAATTCAGCCACACAACTGCTTTAAAAGCATTCTCCTGGGACCACACAGGAGGGGGTACGGCATGTTTCTTTTGGTGAATCTCAATAGTTGAGACGGGTGAGATATTCCTACTAGAACGTCGGGCCTGCTACCCCTGATGTGTAGTTCTCAACTTTCAGGATTTCTCTGGCTACTTAGCCATCATCATCACCTTACCATCTGGTGCGGGAGCCAGACCATAAGTGCATATCCAAACTTCTGATGTTCTTTGTAGCAAAGGTGGGGGAGATTTTTCTTCCAAGCTTTGAGCTTGAAAAGCTCCCTGACAGAAAAATGAGATGGCCATCTAGCTTTGCATCGGTACCAAAGCGAGCATTTATAAAATCCCGTATGTGAAAACACCAGCTGTCAACTGTGCGATTTTAAAGGACTCCTCTTTCTGAGAGGAACCAGGGAGGCGGGCTGACATTTAGGTTCTGAGAAGAAGACCTCAGTGTGTTCCGGACCACAGGTACTCCGGTCCCTCACTGTAGTTTCTGTGCTGCTCTCGGCTGTCTCTGTAGAGCTTCTGTTCTCGGTAGCTCCGGAGGGCCAGCACCACGCTGACTCCGTACATTATCACCAGGAGACAAGCAAAGGTGGCTGCTGCCCCGTCGGTGCCTGCCAGCTGGCAGTTCATCCAGGTGAGGCCTTTGCGGGCATAGAGCCTCTCTCTTCTCTTGCAAGTGTCTGTGGCATTGATCCGCAGGGCTACGTGGAGGAAAACGCCGATGCCCGCGCAGTAGCCCACTGCGGCCAGGAGGCTGAAGGCGGCCTCCAGGACGAGCCACTTCCTTGGCAGTTTGGTGAGACTCTTGGCTCCTTGGAGTAACACACCCATGGTGAGGACACCCAGCCCCAGGGACACCGCCACGCCGCCGTAGATGAGGGGCGCCCGGAGGACCGTGTACTGCTGGTCCAGCTGCCGGACCTGCTCCAGCTCCGTGCCCTCAAACGGTGAGTAATAGTTGTTCCCGAAGCCGCCACCACTGGCAAAGCTGGCGCTGAATCCAGCCAGGACGAAGTAGGAAGCCACGATACACATGAGAACCATCCCATTCAGTATCACCTCCACTATCTGCACCACACCTAGGAGGAGAGAGTCGGGATTTAACACGGACAGCACGCACCCAGGAAACCTCTCTAGGGCAGACCAGAGAAATCCTGTGACGTGACTTTAAGGACATGGTCAGATGCAACATGAACAGCCTTGGATTGTTTTCCAATATTCATATGTTTGAATAAGCAAAATGTCACCCTGAAAATTTTTTTGGCAGCTTACAAAAAAAAAATAATTAAACCTACACTTACCATGTGACCCTGGAACTATACTCCTGCGTTCTTATCCTAAAGAAATGAAAACAGGGCTACACAAAAACATGTACAGGGATGTTCACAGTGGCTTTATTTGTAGTAGCCAAATATCCGAAACAACCCAAATGCCCTTCAGTGGGCGGATGGTTAAACAATCTGCCACACCCATACCAAGGAATAATCAACAGTAAAAAGAAACAAACGGTTCATACAGGCAACAAAGTGGATGGGTCTCCAGAGAATTATGACGAGCTGGGGGGTGGGGGGGGAAGCCAGTCTCAAAAGGTTACGTACTGTATGATGCCATTTATGTAACGGTCTCAAAATGACGAAATGATAGAGATGGAGAACAACACAGCTGTGGTTGTTGGGGCACGGGGATGAGTGTGGGGGGGAGGGGAGAGGGCATGCGTGTGACTATTAGGGGGGAACACAAGGGATGAGGGAACAGTTCTAGACTTGATGATGGTGGCCACACGGATCTACATGTAATAAAACTGCATGGGACTACACACAAAGACATGCGTGCGTGTGAAATGGTGACATCTAAGCTTTGTAGAGTTGTGATATTATACTATAGTTATGCAAGATGTTTCCATTGGAGAAAATTGGGAATAGGGTACACAGGATCTCTACTATTTTTTGCAATTTGTTTTTGTTTTGTTTATCTCACTGGAAAATATTTTCTCTATTGATTTTTAGAGAGAGTGGAATGGGGGGGGTGGAGAGAGAGAAACATCGATGTGAGACAGACGCAATGATTGCCTCCCGCATGTGCCCCAACTGGGGCCGGGTTATCGAACCTGCAACCCAGGTCAGTGCCCTTGACTAGAAATCAAACCCAAGACCCTCTGTCGGTAGCCCAACACTCTAACCACGGAGCAAACCAGCCAGGACAGCAGTGTTTTATGAATCTGTATTTATTTCACAATTTACGGTTTTTTTTAAAGATGCCCTCATTGGTTTGGCTCAGTGGATAGAGCGTCAGCCTGTGGACTGATGGGTCCCGAGTTCGATACCAGTCAAGGGCACATGCCCAGGTTGCGCGCTCAATCCCCAGTGGGTAGTGTGCAGGAGGCAGCTGATCAATGATTCTCTCTCATCATTGATGTTTCTATCTCTCTCTCCCTCTCCCTTCCTCTCTGATGTCAATAAAAATGTATTTTTTAAAAAAAGTTTTTTTTAATATATATTTTATTGATTTTTTACAGAGAGGAAGGGAGAGGGATAGAGAGTTAGAAACATCGATGAGAGAGAAACATCGATCAGCCGCCTCCTGCACACTTCCCACTGGGGATGTGCCCGCAACCAAGGCACATGCCCCCAACTGTAATCGAACCCGGGACCCTTCAGTCCGAAGGCCGACGCTCTATCCACTGAGCCAAACCGGCCACGGCTAAAAAAGTTTTTTAAAGATCAAAATGATGTAAGAAGATATAAACTGAGAAAAATCACTTGTGTCCCTGTCCACTCTGTTCTCTACCCCCAGCCACCTTCATGATTTTCTGATATAACTCACAGCGTTCCCTCATGCAAATAAAAACACACTCAAACCAGCCTCCCATCCCCCTTCCCTGGCTTTCACAAGGAAGCACACGCCATCTACTATTCTGCATCTTGCTTTCTTCATTTATTCTTCCCAGAGAGGTTTTCAGATCAGCTGCTACAGAGTTCACACTCCTCGCTGTGTGGCCTCCAACCCCACTGGGTGGATATACCAGTCTATGCAGGATCCTACTGATGTTTCCTTGGGGGCTTCTTACAAGTTGAAGGACCTACGCGTGCCATGAGACAGCAGGTGCCAGCAGGTGAAAGGAGACGAATGCCTTCTTGTCAGAGGTCAGCTCTCATGTGCAACTGACAGAAGCCCCGGGCTCCTCACGGCATCCTGCTGGCAGGTCTCCTGCCGTTCTCCCAGGGTTCAGACATCGAACTAAGAGAAAGGCATGTGGACCTGGGGTGGGGATGCCAGGTTCACGTCCCTGCTCTTGACCGCCTGTGAGCTTGGCCTGTCACTGTCTCTAAGCCCCAGACACTTCACCGGAGCAATGCAGTAATGCCTGCCTGTCCTCCCACATGAAAATACTTGGAGAATCACAAAATGTTCTACAAGCGGGTGGTGATGCTGCTCAGTAATGTTTATGAAGTGGCAGGGGCTTAGAGATTTAGGAATAGGATAAATGTATGAGAAGCGTGGCTTCTCAGAAGTCAGGAAAACCCTCTGAGCCGCTAGGCGTACCACGCCGTTTCTGAACCACGTGGCTGAGGACCAGTATCTCTGTCTAACGTACTTAGGCAACAGCTACTGGGCTTGCTGATCCTATCTCCTGCCGGGCCTACACGAATTCCTAGGAGGTTCACGGGACACAGCAGTCAAGGGCCCTGACTGTTAAAGCGGACGGGTCACGAGCATTCTCGCTTCACATTACAGTGTTTTACAAAGGATCATACTTGAAAAAGATCTTAGCTTGTAAGAACATGTAATCAATAACTTCCAAATGCAGTGGGTATTTCATTTTAAAGCGTGCCTTTAACATTTATGTAAAACGTTTTTTGTACTCGTTCAATAGGAACTTATCTGGCCACTGGGTAAAGCTAGCAATAAGACGACTGGTCCGCGATGTGTTAAGAAGCTACATTCCTCTCATTTAAATCTGAGGTTAACATCAGGTCAGAACTGCCCACCCTCCACCCTGACACTGAAGCTACTGGCCACTCTCCCTCCAGCAGAGCGTGTGAACTGACCCAGACACCAGCCTAATTCACGGGGAGTGACTTCCCCTCCCCTTGTCTCTGCCTTGGTGTTCCTTATGTATGCATGGCAATACCTCACCCCCTGTGGAGAAACAGGACTCCTGTCCTACTACAAGATGTGGGAACCTGAATGTTTCCTTCTGGGACAGAGTCTGTTCAAACAGTGGACTCATGACCCATGCAGCAAACATCTGCGAGGTCGAAACGGAACAAATCTACCTCTTGTCAACCAACCCACTGACGGCAACAATCTGCTGAAGGCATATGGCCACTGACTACTGTCACAGTTCCAGCCAGGCGACCTGGCTTAGCTATAGGATCAGACAGGCCCAGGTATTCCCAGTGCTGTTAGTGCCGAAAGTCACAGACGCCAGGAGGAAAGAAACAGGTGAGCAGAGCCAGCAGTGTCTCTGGTGAGACGGAACACGACGCTAGGACAGCAGAGGGCTCCGTAGAGGGAAGTGGAGACTCTGAATGTGAGATTTTTATTGTAAGTAGTGGCTTTCTCACTGAGGCTGCCTTGGTGCCTAATCATACACCCACGTCTGCCTCTGCACTGCAAATGTGAGCACACTGAGGAGAGCAGGCCAAGTATTTATTTATCTAAGCCATGCAGTAAATGAAAACAATTTTTACATTTCCTCTTCTCCAGGAGCAAATGTTGTTCATGCTGTCTTGTGTATTCTCCAATAAATTTTCTAAGCATTGATATGCTTATTTCCTTTTCTAAACCCAAATGGAACTCGCCTCTTAAATGTGATGTTGCCTATATTTAAGGGAATATTCTAAATGTATTTTAAAGAGAGCCATCACCTCTAAATTAAAATTTTCTTTGGAAGTTTATTAGACTCAAATAAAGCAAATAACATATTCAGTTGTACCAAGAATATATTGTAATGTACTATAAGTCACAATTTAACATGTAATAAGAACCCATGAAGTCGTCTGGCCAAAAGTAGCATTCTTCTTTTGAGAAAAAGTTGACATTCTTTAATTCTGCATGGACCCTGAATTCCAGATGCCGGGTTTTAGTCTTCGTACAATGGTACACTTGTAAGAGGTACAAAACACTTATTGAGCTTTCAAAGCCATGGTAAGGGGCCTTTTAGAATAGCTTCTTTGCAGCGAATTAATCTGATTCCTGTTTCCTCAGCCCACGCCTACCTCCAACTTAAATTTTACAGGAGTCTCCCAGCAATCCCAACCCTGCACTCAGGGCATGAAGGAAGTGAGGGACTGCGGAGTTCCGCGTGGAAAATACAGGGGCTGATCTGCTTAAGACAGCCATGCCTAGAAAAGTTCAGGTGGAGATGTCTTGTGTCTATGTGGCTTTTCTTGAACTCTGAAGACAAGGTTCTTTAAATTCACTCGTCATTTCCCTTTATTAATCAAGAAGTGCACGTTGCTGCAGCACATGCCTTTCCTGGTGGGTCTCAGGCTCCAGTTTTTGTTTTAAAAAGAATTTTGGTTAGTCCCTCACCAACAGAGGACTGAACCAGGCTTATGACGTCAGAGAATGACAGTCCACGCAACCCGGGCTGCGCCCAGCATCCAGAGCTGGCCTGTTACTTGTCAAGCCTTGGCAAGTTCCGCAACATAGTCCCAGGAAGACCATGATTCAGAGGAACTTACATCACTTACATTTGGCAGAACATTTTTAAAAGCCTAAAACCCTAACATTTCTGCAGGCTTCTCCTTGAGCTTCCTGACCTTGCGGTAACCCCTGAAGGCCAGCACGGCCCCCATGGCAAAGACCCCAATGCCCAGGGCAGCAAAGATGCCAGCGCCTATGTCTCCCCCATGCAAAGTGCAGCTGAAGCCGCGGTAGCCTTTGCTCTCGTACAGCGCCTCCCGCTCCTTGCACACGGGAGAGGCGTAGGCGGCCGACAGCGCGTGGAAGTAAAAGTACAGAGCGGGCACGTACGCCCCGGCGATGAGCATGTCCAGTGAGCCTTCGATCAGCAGCCACAGGGGACAATGCCACGGGACCCGCAGGACGCCCAAGGCGATGAGGAGGCAGCAGAAGGCCATGAGGGCTCCGCCGTAGGCCATTGCCGCCGTGACCGTGGGCAGCTTGAGCTGGTAGAACTGGATGTCCAGCTGCTGCGCTTTCTCCCCGTCAGCACCATCGAAACCACTGTAAGCCCCTCCGAATTGGTAATAGTAAATGCCCCCCAGGCTGGCGATGCCCGTGTAGCCCCCCGTGGAATTGTAAGACACAGAGCTGCAGACCAGGATCAGCAAGTTCAGGAGAACCTCCAGCATTTGGCAGCAGGCTGCAAAAGAAGGGCGCGTTACCATTCTGAGATGCGGATATCCATGAGGATATCTTCCCTGGGGCAGCTCCAACCACAGCTGGATTTTTTTTTTTTTTCTTAAGATTTTATTTTTAGCTTTAGCCGGTTTGGTTCAGTGGATAGAGCACTGGCCTGCGGACTGAAGGGTCCAGGGTTCCATTATGGTCAGGGCACATGTCTAGGTTTCGGCTCGATCCCCAGTAGGGGGCGTGCAGGAGGCAGCCAATCAATGAGTCTCTCTCATCACTGATGTTTCTCTCTCTTCCTCTCCCTTCCTCTCTGAAATCAATTTAAAAATATTAAAAAGATTTTGTAATTTTTATAGAGAGAAAGGGAGAGGGAGAGAGAGGGGAACATTGACATGAGTGACACATCGATCAGCTCCCTCCTGCACGACCCCTACAAAGTATGATCGAGCCGCAACCTGGGCATGTGTCCTGACAAGGAATCTAACTGGCAACGCATTGGTACCTGGGATGATGCCCAACCAACTGAGCCACACCGGCCAGGGCCCAGCTGGCTCTTTATTCTGCCCCCTGGAAGGCCCGAACAGCCAAAGCTGCAGTAGATGGCAGCAGGGAACTGTGGTCTCCAGAAATGATGTCAGCGATACTTTGGACTGAAAAGAGTGACTCTCAAAGAGGGCAAAGCAGCCTGCCCCAGGTCAGTGCAAGACGATGGTGGAGAAAGCAGGCCAGTGAGCTGAGAGGCATCCTCCACGGAAGGCAAGAACTTGCCCTGCACCAGCCCTGCCCTGCCAGAAAGACTGAAAAGTGGCTCTCTCCCCGTCAGCTTTGTTTCGTGGCTCTCTTCAGTTTGAAAGAGGAGATGTCTCCAAGTTGGAAGGAAATTGCAAAAAAAAGTATGGAAGATACGCCTCAAAATGTTAACCACAGTTCACCTGTATTAGAAATAGGGGCAATTAAGTTAATTAAGCCCATTACAGAATTAAAGAGACATAATTGGGTTTTATTCTTAGTCTTGAACGCCATGTGCTCTAAGTCTTGAACGCCATGTGCTCTAAAGTGTAACTTTGGTTTCCTTAGTTTTCCTAAAGGGCACGCCTGGGCCATGATATCTTCCCAGAGCAGATTCTCTCAGGGCCCCTGGCTTCTTCAGGCATGGAAAGAGCTCCAGCTCATCGAGCAAAGCTGGCTGCTCCCTTCAAACCAGCTTTGCTGAGAGATAACTCACCCTCAACAAAACAGCCCCCCCTCAGCACACAGTGTGGGGTCTGGCAGGTAATCGATCACATAATCATCACCAAGATACAGACCATTCCATCTGCCAGAAAGTTCCCTGGAAAGTTGACCTTTGTGGTCAATCCCTCCCCTTCCTCCTCAGGCAACCACTGATGTGCTTTCAGCCAGTAGGAAGGTCTGCCTTTTCTAGAATTTTATACAGCTGTGTACTCTCTAGAGCAGTGGTTCTCAACCTGTGGGTCGCCAACATGTGGGTTGCGACCCTTTGGGGGTCGAACAACCCTTTCACAGGGTCGCCTAAGACCATCGGAAAACACATATATAATTACATATTGTTTTTGTGATTAATCACTATGCTTTAATTATGTTCAATTGGTAACAACGAAATTGGGGGTCACTACAACATGAGGAACTGTACTAAAGGGTCGCGGCATTAGGAAGGTTGAGAACCACTGCTCTAGTGTGACGCTGGGTGCTTCTGAGTTGGGACCTGCGCTGCTGGAGGGGCTGTGGTGGTCAGCTGACTCTGAGGTTAGGGGTCAGGCGGTCAGCATCCCCCTGCATTGAGAGAACCAGATGTTGTGCAGGGTCCACTTGGTCTGTATAGGAAGCTGTTCTATCTACACTTTAATCGACATGATGAGCTCTCAAATATCATTTTTACACTTTAGAATTTCCCCCTAAAATGCAAATAGCATTGTTTTCTTTAAGTATAAAAGTAACACATCCTTACAAAAAATGTAGATAAAACAAAAATACATCATGTAAAATTTAACTAAATTCCAACCAATAATAAAAAACACACACACAGTTTTTCTTCTGGACTGTTCTGCTATCTCTATTATAAAAACCCCTTGGTCATGACACCGTCATGGTGGAACGACCAAAGACTGATGATCACCAGGAGGCTGGGTGCGCGGTTGGGCGGGGCTGCGCGATTTCGAGCGCTAGGCTTCTAGTATATACATAGTTTTGCCATTGCTTATTTGCTTCTTTAGGTAAGAACAGGGTCCTACTCTGTCTACCGTTTATATAACCCACTTTTTCACTTAAGAATGTAGTGTGAACATTTTTTCTATCTCAGCAAAAATGTATCTACTTAATGATGTTAAGGGATGTAAAGAATGCCGCGATAACTTTAAGAAATGTAAAGGACATTTAGGCTTTTCCCAATGTTTTGCTAATGGGACCAAATACATGCTATACATATCTTATTGGAGTGTGGGGAGGACTAGAGCTCCCACAGGTGCTTATTCCTGTTTTAGATTTAAAAGAACCAGAAAAGAACCACCAAGGCCACGGGGGATGTGCAGGGGTTTCCGTTTTTAAAAATAAAGGCTCAGAGGCTCTCCAGGGCATCCGGCCCCTGAAGGAATCGGGCTCTCGGATAAGCCCCTCTCTCCTGAGAAGCAGTAGTTCATTTGTGGGCATTCCCTCCTCCAACCTGGGCTGCATCAGATCTGCTAATGAGTTAACAACTCTTAAAGTCAAACGTGGTTTGAAATCGTGGTGTAAGTTTAGTTCAGATAATTACTGGGTTAGGGTATTAAATAAATACCTAAAAGGAGTGGGGGGGCTGAGAATATTAATTGGGGGGAAACCCCACAGGTCTCCATCCTGAATCTTTCCAATGCCATTGGCTGTGGGAAGCCACCTCAAAACTCCAATCTCCAGACATACACCACTGATTCTAGGGGTTGCAACTTTCCTGGGAGAAAATGAAATTAAACTTTTAAAGATGCTTTGCAAGTAAGGCTATAAACGGAATGCAAACATCATCATGCTGTGTTGGTTTTTTTTAATTCTTTTTTTTTAAAACAACTTCCTTTTTACATGGCCTAGCTCTCCTGTGGTCATCTCCATGATGATTTGAGCACAAGGGACTAAAGTGAGAGGGAAGGAGAAGCTGCTCCAAATGCCAATTGGGGGAGCCGGAAGGGGAGCAGGAAATGTACTTTCTTCCCAGGGAACATGTAACTCCTCACCGGTCCCTCCAAATCATGAGCGAGCACAACCTACACACAGACAGGGTTCCTGGTGATCTGCTACCCACATTTGTATTTGCTCTTTATCTCATCTTTATCCTCAGCACCTGACGATTTTAGTCTCTGCCCATAAAAGTGGATTGGGAGCCTCTCTCTTTCTGTCAGCATTCTCAGCGTTCCACGGAATGTCTTAAGTTAGGGTGACTCATAGCTCAACTTCAGGGTCTCCCCCGGAAGCTACAGGGGGCCACAGCTGCCCCCCCCCACTTCTGCCACTTTGCTGGAGGAACGAGGGTATGATTTTGTCGATAAGGAAAAGAGATCATAAAAGATGGACGCTAAGACGGGTGACCTTTCTCCAGGCATGCATTTCCTGCTGGAGAACAGTTCCTGGTGTTTAATGGCTGGTTCTCTCAGCACAACACCGTATTGTGTACTGCTTACGGGCCTCTGCGTGCACAGAGATCTTTATAAGTCCTCATTTGTTAGCTTCTTGTTGGTGAATCATCCTTTCACAATCTTGACTCAGAAACTCAACCTCTAGGCCCAAAGCCAAATAGCCAGAAGCAATCAAAGGTAGTAAATCAGGGTGTGCTTTGCTCAGGAGCCTTAAGCTCTGCCCTCTCTTCTTGGTAAATCAAGCACAGAAGAAAACATATTTCTAGGGAGAAACCTGTTAGCCAGCCTGGTGTATTCCTATTATTTACTAGTATATCATCCAGGAGAGAAGAAAGGCCCTGCAAGTAAACCATTTCAGGCCTGAGCGTCAGGCTCTACATTTCCAGTCCAGCTCTTTCGTTTAACAGCTATGTGACTTTGGGCAACTTACTGTGTCTCTCTGAGCCTCAGCAGTTGCTGAGAGAATTAAAAGCAATGCGGCTGTGCCAACGTATGTAAACTGACGTGAGGATTCTTGGTCTAGGATTGCCTCCAGCTCCTCAGTGAAAGTTCCATCTAATCCTATAATCATGTATGTCCTTGTAATCCTCCTAAAATACATTTTCAGGTGTAAGGTCCATGACTCCTCTCCCTTGGGTGGAGAAATTTCCCCTCCCTTACTCATTCACAGCCTAGGAAAATTTCCCAGCCAGTCATGTGAGCCATCAGGGATCACCCTGACAAACCAGATTTCCTTCTTTGCTGGCAAGGCCAGGACGCTGCCGGCATGGGAACTCTGGGAAACCATATGGAGCTGGCACATGGTATTATTAACTGTTTCTTCAAATTCTGGGTGCCAATAAGTGTGTTTTTTGTTTGTTTGTTTTTATGAAACAGAACAGAATAGAAATTACTCATGCACTTCGTGTATTGTTTCTTGATGTGTGTGTGTGTGTGTGTGTACCTGGTCTGAATGTAAAATAACATTTCTTACTGTGAGTCTCAGCCAAGTTTAAAGCCACAATGGAGTTTGGACATCAGATCTCTTATGAACTGCAACCCAGCTGCTCCCTCCAGGTGACTTCTCTACCTCAGCTCCCTGACAGCTGGCAGCTCAGAGCTGGCTCTTGCTATAGATCAGTGGTTCTCAACCTTCTGGCCCTTTAATCCAGTTCCTCATGTTGTGACCCAACCATAAAATTATTTTCGTTGCTACTTCATAACTGTAATGTTGCTACTGTTATGAATCGTAATGTAAATATCTGATATGCAGGATGGTCTCAGACGACCCCTGTGAAAGGGTTGTTCGACCGCCACAGGGGTCGCGACCCACAGGTTGAGAACCGCTGCTATAGTAGACCCCCGCAGTTCACCTAGAGCTTAAAAACTGCAAACGTGGCCTCAGCAGACCCCAGGGAGCCTTTGAGGAGAGGCTTGGGAAATCTACTTTACAGACATTTCTACTTTTTTTTTTTTTTTTTTAGAAAACGAGAACCTCATGCAGGAATGGGAACGAAAATGCTAGGAACCCAATTTGCTTGAACTTCTGCGTTACCAGTCGAGACCCTTCCAGAACCACCAGCGACAGCGAATGGCCAAACTGCCTCCCCAGTGGCTCACCTCTCCCAGTGCACAAGTATCTGCATTTGTGGCATTCCAGGAGTCCTTCCGCCTCTGACTGGTAGTATTCCACGTCCTCCCGTCCAGGCCTGGGGTTCGAGGGCAGATATAGCCCCGAAGGGGGTTCACTGTAACTAAAAACATACACGGCCATTAGGGGGCCTCGATTTCAATAGCTCGTTCAGTATTAGAACTCCGGACACCGCAGGCTGGGCCCAGACATCCAACAAGGAGCAGAACAGGAACAAAATCTGCCGGGGTATTTCAACACTCCAGGGAAGTCTCTGGTTCAGCCACCCCAGAGGGCATCCACTCTGCTAACTACCCCCATTACTTATCCCTGGATGCCCTCTGCTGACCATCTCCAGCCTTCGGTGCTGGTTGGTCAGCCTAGGGGGCGCCATCTAACTGGGCAGATGGCAGCCGCCTTCCTAAGCTTCTCAGTCCAGCATGGACCAGGCCACTTCAACACTAGCTTGCCTTCACAAGGCTCTGATGCCCGGGCTGGGGACAGGACACTGATGTGTAAGGCAAGCTAAAACGTAGCTCTGTCATTTCCCACGCCACACAGTCGCAATGCCATGTGGCTTTACTAGTAGTCAGGGAAACAATGGCTACTCCCTGTGACTCTATCCGGGCACACCTTTTGTCACGTTCGGCTGGTTGGTCCTAGATAAGGTAACATAAACTCAGGATAGCAGCTTTCCCGCTATGTGAACACAACAGGTGGAGGGACCGGGCTGAACCCCACAAGTCCCACAGCAGAGGGGAGCCTGACTCCTCCTTAGAGACGTGGGCAGGTGTCAAAACCCAGAAGGAAGTCATCACCGCAGGTCCTGTCTGCTTCCTTGTTGGACTGGCACACATCCTGGGCGTCGGTGGATTGGGATGGGATGTTCCGTGGGTCTAGGACCACCTCCCTTCCATCCCACCCTCTCCCAGCTCACAGTCTCCCAGCACATCACCCTGCTTCCAGCTCACGGGCTTGGTGGGAACTCAGTGTTCTACCGGGCAGGGGTGACAAAGTTTGCTCAGACAGAGGGAGGTGTGTGACACAGTCATGGCATCTGAATGGGGCTGCCCAGACCTCACTGACAAAGGGGGGGGGGCGGATCTTTGCCCTTCAATGGGCAGTTTCTGGTAGATTTCATTCTTTGGTTAAAAGTGTAGCTTCCTCCAGCTGCCGGTGTTTGAAATACGTATATCCTGGGAGGGGTTACGCATTACAACTATTAACCCGACACTGGGCCTCCAGGAAACGGGGACTTTGTGGAAGGCTGGTTCTGGAACAGGAAAAGGGTGTGAAGCCCCGAGGGGGCAGCCCTGTGACCACGTGGTGGGGGATCAGGGAGGAGCCTCAGGTTAACTCCAGCTACATCTCCTCCTTCCCACCCCTTCCCTTCCCCGCCCCTAAGTCCTATCTCCTAACCTGGTGCCCCGGCTCTGCCCTGCTTACAGGGGTGGTTTCTGCTCTATAAATCGGGTTCAGGTCAAGACGTGGGGGCCTCCATAAGGTTTTCCTTCCAGCCCAAGTAAGCGCGCAAAGGAATGGCACTGTCTGCCTTTAGACCGGCTTCCAAGGGGCCCGGGCGCCCCCGCTGGCCTGGACCCGGGCGCCGGTCTCAGGGCCCCGCAGCCCCAGCTCACCTTTCCGGTCCGCGGCGCCCGGTGCCCTCCTTCCTGTAGGGCGGTGACTCCGGGGTTTCCCAAGGCGCGGGCCAGGGGGGCGGGGCTGGCGTCCCCAGGGGGGGCCTCCGGGGGCCGTCCCGCGTCCGGCTTTGGCGGGGTTTTTCCAAAACTCCTTTGCTCCCCCAGCGCGAAAAGTCCCCCGAACCCTGCGTCTGTCCCTGGTGGGGGGTCTCGGTCCCGTCCCCGTTCCCGGGTCCCGTTCCCGGTTCCCACGTCCCTTCGGTTCGCAACCCTTTTTCTTCCTGCGCCGGACCTTCCGCTCGGTCCCGGCGGCCCATCCAGGAGCCGGACCCTG
>NW_005871136.1:3117291-3158837 GCF_000147115.1 Myotis lucifugus
GAGCTCTCCGTGCGCCCCTCACCTCGGGTTTACTTTCCCATTTTGTACCCACCGCTCGCTCACACGCATCCGCTGAGCCGCCCTCCAGCCTGAGCCTGCACGGTACCTCTCTCTCCCTCTCCTGCTCTCCTTAGGACAACGGTGCTGTAGGGGAGCTGGAGGCAGTTCCTCTAATGCAATAGCCCCTGACAAATGTTTTAAAAATGACGAACCAGCCCTGGCTGGTTTAGCTCAGTGGATAGAGCCTCGGCCTGCGGACTGAAGGGTCCCTTGATAATGGTCCAGGCCACGTGTCCGGGTTCTGTACTCCATCCCTGATGTGCAGAAGGCAGCCAATCAGTTATTCTCTCTCATCATGGATGTTTCCATCTCTCTCTACCTCTCCCTTCCTCTCCGAAATCAATTAAAAAAAACATTTTTTAAAAAATGACGAACCACACAGAATTGGCAGCTTTTTATTTTGTCAACTAAGGATATTTAAAAGCATGTAAAATTGACATCTGTAAATTAACTTTTTAAATCCTCACCCGAGGATATTTTTTCCACTGCTTTTTAGAGAGAGGGGGAGGGGGTTGGGGGGAGGGGGGAGAGGGGGAGAGAGAGAGAGAGAGAGAGAGAGAGAGAGAGAGAGAGACATAAATGTGAGAGTCACATGGATTGGTTGCTCCTGTAGGGGCAGGTTGAACCTGAGACCCTTTGGTCTGTGGGTTGATGCTCTAACCACTGGAAAACACCAGCCAGGGCTTTAAATTAATTCTTTCAACAAATAACTGTGAGCACCTAGCGGCCTAACAGACACTGGAGACACAGTGAACTCCACCTGTGTGGTGCTTCAGGTCTTAGGGAACGGGGTGGAGGTGGGGTGGGGGAATGGGAGGTAGGGAGAGAACTGGCAATAAACAAAGAAGACAATGTCTAAAATTTAAGGGGGAGGGCAGGTTTCTTTATATAGATCTGGGAAGGGGACATTGGAGTTGAGATGAGAAAGAGGAAGCCTTGGGGATAGTTGAGAGAATGTTCCAGAAAAAGAGAAGCCGGGTAATGCAGAGAGCTGGACAAGAAGGTTGCTGTGAGCAGTGGGGAAGTTGGAGAGTTCCATTTTGGACATGTGAAACTTTAGGTGGCTGTAATTCATCCAAGTGTAGATGTCCAGTTGCAATAGCAATAGCATATATGAATGAGTCTGGAGTGTGTGTGTGTGTGTGTGTGTGTGTGTGTGTGTGTTGGGGGTGGGGGTTGGGGGGCTGGAGATACTCCTTGGGAGTGAAGGGGCTCACCTAAGGAGTGAGGAGATGAGATGCGGCTGGGAGGTGGGGCAGGCAGATGGTATAGGATATCCATGGTGCATTTAAAAATATATATATATATCTTCATTGATTTCAGAGAGGAAGGGAGAGGGAAAGAGAGATAGAAACATCAGTGATGAGAGAAAAATCATTGATTGGCTGCCTCCTGCACGTCCCCCACTGGGGATCAAACCCGTAACCCAGGCATGTGCTCCTGACCGAAATCGAACCCAGGACCCTTCAGTCCGCAGGCTGACGCTCTATCCACTGAGCCAAACCAGCCAGGACTCCATGGTGCTTTTTTATCTCAAGAGAAGAATTTCTTTTCTTGCTCTGATACACGTTTTAAAAGATTACTCTGGCTTCTGTGAGGAGGATGGACACCAGGGGGCCAAAGGTCAAGGAGAGACAAGAGTTAGGGAGCTACTGGAGCAATCAGGTGAGGGGCAATGGTGAGAAGGTCCAGGTTATCATCTGGAGGAAGAACTTACAGATGGGTTGGATGTGAGGAAGTGAGGGGAGGTAAGAGGTGCACTTTACTGAGGTGGGAATACTGAAGAGAACCAGGTCTGGGGCAAGTTGGAGAGTTCCATTTTGGACATGTGAAACTTCAGGTGGCTGTAATTCATCCAAGTGTAGATGTCCAGTTGCAATAGCATATATGAATGAGTCTGGAGTGTGTGTGTGTGTGTGTGTGTGTGTGTGTGTGTGTGTGTGTGTTGGGGGTGGGGGTGGGGTTAGGGGGCTGGAGATACTCCTTGGGAGTGAAGGGGCTCACCTAAGGAGGGAGGGAGGGAGACAGGAGAAGGCCTTGGGCAGAGCCACAGGGAAATCTAACTTCAGAGCTAAAATGCCCGAGGATTAAGGAGTGAGGAGTGAGGAAGGAGGAAACCCAGGAGGGTTGGGTCACCAGGCTTGTCTGCACATCCCATGGAATCGCTGCTATGAGTTCCATCAGCCTTTCTTTCCAGGGTGGAGGGGATGGGGCCCAATTGCAGGACCTTCCACAGGTATTTATGAGAGCAAAGCTCTGTTCTGAGCCTGGGGCAGCAATGGGGACTGAGGACCCCCGGTGAAAAAGCAGACACAGGGTGGTTTGCAAAGTGGCAGAGCCCTTCCTCTCTCAGACCCTGGGCCCCCTGGAACCCCCTTTTTGAATAAACAACCTCCCGTACCAGCTCACCTTTTTGTTGTATTTGTTTTGGTTTTACATTTTTACCTTCCTACATTAATTAATGTCATTTTGACGCATTTCTTCTATCAATAGCTATAAACTTTTTTTAATGAAACATTTGAGTTTAGGTTCTAGACCAGCCGTGGGCAAACTACCGCCCGCGGGCTGGATCCGGCCCGTTTGAAATGAATAAAACTAAAAAAAAAAAAGACCGTACCCTTTTATGTAATGATGTTTACTTTGAATTTATATTAGTTCACACAAACACTCCATCCATGCTTTTGTTCCGGCCCTCCGGTCCAGTTTAAGAACCCATTGTGGCCCTCGAGTCAAAAAGTTTGCCCACCCCTGTTCTAGACACATGTAAATACTTCCACATGTATCTCCAAAGGTCAGTGTTCTCCTAAATAACCACACTGCAAAATCACAGTCCAGAAATTTAGCATCGATATGATATTATTATCAAGAATACACCCCATATTCAAATTTCCCCTACTGTCTCAATCATCCAGTAATTTTAAAAATATATTTTATTGATTTTTTTTACAGCGAGGAAGGGATATAGAGAGCCAGAAACATCGAAGAGAGAGAAACACCAATCAGCTGCCTCCTGCACACCCCCCACTGGGGATGTACCTGCAACCAAGGTACACGCCCCTGACCGGAATCGAACCCGGGACCCTTCAGTCCGCAGGCCTATGCTCTATCCACTGAGCCAAACCGGTTAGTGCAAGTAAATTTTTCGATCCTTAAAAATTACCCAAATTTGGCCAGTAGGAGTCCCTTCAAGCTGCCTCTTTTGTGCTTTTGACACCAGGAGACATACCTTGATGTGCACATCAATTTTTGTGGCTTCAGCTTGTGCCTGAACTGCTTTGCCTCCTGGCCTGACCTGCCTCTTCCCTGAAGATCCCACTTCCCATGATGCTCCCTCAAGTGGAGAATGCTCACTCCTGAGCCCCACTTGGGAATGGTCTGTTCACTTCCATATTCGGAGCCATCCACTACTTTGAGGTTTGTCGTAGGTGGGTTATAAGATGGGCTGGATGGGCTAGACACCCAACACAGCAGCAACTTAAACAAACAGGATAGAAAGTTTATTTCTCTCTTGGAAGAGTCGGGGTTGAACTGGTGGCTCTGCTCTGTGAAGTTCTTGCAAGTCTGAGTTCCTTCTAGGTTGTTCTGCCACCCTTCAGGCGTCGCCCTCATCGGCGAGGTCTAAGATGCCTGGCCGCTGTGTCTACGTCCCAGCCCACAGGAAGGGAAGAAGTGGGGGCCAGGAATGGCTTCCCCTATTCCTTTAAGAGTGAGACCCACAAGTTGTGGACATAGCTTCTGCTCACATTATGCTGGCCAGAAGATAGTCACCGGACCATAGGTAACTGCACAGGAAGCTGGGAAGTGTAGCCATGTACCCAGCTAAAAACTGGAGGGGGGTCATGCTGTGAGAGTGAGGGGGAGAGTGGATGGCGGGGGACAATCAGGAGTCTTTGTCACAGGGCTTATTCATTCAGTTTCTGCTCTGCTTGGATGATGTCTCTCATTAGCTGGTGTGAGCTGGTTCCTGCACACCACTGCCTGCATTCCACTCACACCTGTTCTTTGACATCACTGGGACTCTGTGGGTCTTAAGTCCCCCCCGCCCCGATTATATATATATTATTTTTTAAAATTTTATTTCAGAGAGGAAGGGAGAGGGGGAGAGAGAAATAGAAACATCAATGATAAGAGAGAATCATTGATCAGCTGCCTCCTGCACGCCCTCTACTGGGGATTGAGCCTATAATCGGGCATGTGCCCCAACTGGGAATTGAACCATGACCTCCTGATTCATAGGTCGATGCTCAACCACTGAGCCATGCTGGTCAGGCATAATATATGTAATCTTAAAAAAAATACTCACCAGAGGATATGTTTTCATTGATTTTAGAGAGAAGAAGACGGGGAGAGAGAGAGAGAGAGAGAGAGAGAGAGAGAGAGAGAGAGAGAGAGAGAGAGAGAGAGAAGGAAGAGAGAAAGAGAAAGGAAAACATCGACCCATTGGCCTCCCGTACGTACCCTGACTGGAAATTGAACCTGTGACCCTTCAGTGCATGGGATGATGTTCCAACCAACTGAGCCATACTGGCCATGGACTAATATTTGTCATTTTTAATAAGTCAATTTACACGAGTAAGGAAGGAGCAATTAAACAAATCTATAAGGAAGTTGTGAGTTAGAGCCCAATGAAAATTTGATAGGTTTATTTAATTTCAGTTTCTGTTCTTTTACTTTAGTTTTTGTGGACGAGAAGGTTAGGAGCCAATGCCCTAACCTCTCTTTTGCCTTAGTTAATAATATAATGTTTTTTGGCTCTGGCCGGTGGTGGTCAGTGGTTAGAGCATTGGCCTGCGTACCAAAGGGTTGACGGTTCAATTCCCAGCCCAGTCAGGGTGTGTACAGGAGGCAACCAATCAATGTGTCTCTCTCACACTGATGTTTCTCTCTCTCTCTTCCTCTTTGCCCTTCCCTTCCTCCTAACCTTCTCTCTAAAAACAAACAAACAAAAATCAATGAAAAAAAAATACCCTCAAGTGAAGATTAATAGCAACAAAATAACCACAACATTTTTCGGTTGTTCCACTGTTCTTCCAGGAGCCCTTGGACAGACATGATGCATCTGTGGGAGGTCACAGGAAATGCCCAGTGTTCCACCAAAACAAAGAACGCACGCAAATGGCAGATGGCCCAAGAGTCGAGAAAAGGAAAATATTTGCCAAGGTGCATCCAAGGTCATTTTCCAAAAAAGGTAAAATCACGAACACATACTAAAGATTTTTTTAAGCTCAAAAGTCCCCAAGAGAATCAGGCAGGTGTTACAACAGGTTCAGGAGAGAATCTTAAGGACAGTCCCATTGTAGATCAGGAATAACGAGATGAATGTACAAAGGAGGCAGAACTGATGTCTTCCAAAGGGGGAAAGCAGCATCCGTCGAACCTCTACCAGACAGGATCAGCTCTGCATGTCTACAAACAAGGACTTTTTTTTTTTTTTTTGCATTGCTCTTAATTAGCTGTAATTTACAGCGTTGTAAAATAGCATAGTTTTCTATTAAAGCCCAAATGGAAAGACATGGCCTTTGCTTAAAATGGAAAAGTGGGATTCTAAATGGTCTGAGAGACTTTGGGGCTTGGGGAAGTGTAGCCTGAGAGTAACCCCAAGGAGAAAGGATACCCACTTGTGGGTCTGACCGCTTGGAACGGAGAATGGGCATCTGTGTTTTTCAATAGTTCCATGAGGCACCCCGTTTGAGAACCAATCTGTTAATATAAGTACCATTCAGTGTTCCCTCCTAAAGGAGAGCCCAATGCAAGAATAATCTAAATGCTTAGTTAAGCATTTTTCTTTAAAAGTAAACATTTCTGTCGGTTGGGGTACCTTCTGTGGCGTTTGGGGACAGAGGGTTTACTTTCCCAATGCTGTTCTGACTCTGAGGGGTTTCACTGAGCCATCCCTGTCAGGGAGGTGGTCCTTCAGGTGTGTGGATCAAGGGGCAATGCCTGCATATTCCCCACGTGACCTTCTGACTCTCGCTCAGGTGGCAGAGGGGACTTTTGATCCAGTTAAGCCTGCAGCAGGGCAGAGCTGGCCAGGAGGTGGCAGTGTAGGCTCAGGCTGGGGCAACTCACACAAAGCCTCTCTTCCTGAGCCTCATCCCTGGGGTGATAGAGAGCGGGCAGCTCAGTTCATTATTTTCCTGAACTGCGCATGCTTCCTATGTGACCTTGGGAAGTTACTCAACCTCTCGGTGCCCAAGGGTCTGCGTATGCAAAATAGGGGTAACTGTACCCATCATAGGGTTAAATAGTGTAAATATGTGAAGCACTTGAAGCAGTGACTGGCAGATATTAGTATCATAAAAATATTGGCTGTTTTTATTGTCATTGTTAGGATTTATCAGGGACTGTGGATGCCTAAGTGAATAAGACAGGCCCTTAGAGAGCTCACAGTTTAACAAGAGGCAGAGAGGTCGATGTTGTGGATCATTGCTAAGAAAAGAGATGTGCATGGTGTGTAGATGGGACATGGAAGTGGAAGTAACTAGAACACAGCTTCCCAGAGGAAGGAGTGCTTGAGAATAGCTTTGAGGAAAAAATGAGGCAGAGGATCTTGCAGTTGGGGGAGCCAAGTTAGGGCGCAGCACGCTAAACAAAGAGGGCAGCAAAGAGAAGGTAGGCAGGTTTGGGAGCTTCAAGTTCAAATCCTTCCATTTTGGATCATCACACTAGGAGCAAGGGAGAGAGTAAAGGGAAAAGAGACAGAAGAGGTAGGCAGGGGCCAGATCATGAGAAGCCTTGAAAGTCAGCCGTACAAACTTGAACTTACTGCTGTGGATCTGCGGTCTCCAAGGAAGTACATGCAACCTCCCTGCAGTGTAGGGGGTAAAATAGAGCTATTTAATTTGTAAATGTTATCTCTTTGTGAATTTCTTTTTCTGTATTTGATTTATAATGGAAGCAATGTATTGGTAATGGGTACACAGATACAATTTATAAAGGAATATTGTGTGTTGGTGTCCATAGTAGGTTTGTGACTACAGGCCATGCAGTGCCACCAGGGATGACTTTTAACCAGGGAAGCATCTCAGTCAGATTCATTATGGAAATAACATCTGAGGATGTTTGGAAGGAGAGCTGGCCCAAGCCAAGGCCTTGGCATTAGGAATGAAGAGGAAAAGGATTTGAGCGATCATAAGGAAATATCCTAATATATAAAAAGCCAGGGGCCAGCATGATCTAAACGACCAAATGGACAACTGAACAGCAGGCTGTGTGGGGCGACCAGGCCGGCAGGGGGGTTAGTGAGGGACGACCAAATGACTGAACAGCAGGCTGTGTGGGGTGACCAGGCCGGCAGGGGGGTTAGTGAGGGACGACCAAATGACTGAACAGCAGGCTGCGTGGGGTGACCAGGCCGGCAAGGGGGGCAGTTCAGGGTGACCAGGCCAGCAGGGGGTGCAGTTAGGGGCAATCAGGCCAGCAAGCAGAGGTGGTTAGGGGTGATCAGGCTGGCGGGGGGGGGGGGGTAGTTAGGGGCAACCAGGCAGGCAGGCAGGTGAGCAGTTAGGAGCCAGCGATCCCAGATTGTGAGAGGGATATCCAACTGCCAGTTTAGGCCCCATCCTGAGGGGTCCCAGATTGGAGAGGGTACAGACTGGGCTGAGGAGACACCCTCCTCCCCCGTGCATGAATTTCATGCACCGGGCCTCTAGTAGTTCCATAAACAAGAAGGAGCAAGTGATCAGTAAGTAGTGCCAAGTGGGCAAGAGCATGGTTACTAAATATCAAATGCTCAAGGAAAGATAAATACTCAAAGAATGGCTGGTACTCAATGAAGGTCAGGTATTTATAGTTGTAAACATTATTTTGTTAGAAAGATAAGTAAATTCAACAGAGTGTTCGTTGTATTTGAGTAGTGTTAGTGAACTTGGCTGGATCATGGAGTTCCTAGGAAGAAACCAGATTTCACTCTTGGGTGAGAAGAGTAGGAGACGGGGCCATTGCTAGGAGGAAGGGAGGCTATTTTTCTGGAAGAGATGGAAGTGCTCCAGAGGAAGGGGATCTAGTAAGGGGATGAAAAGTAGAAACAGCTTCTCCAGTGTGGATCCCCAGGGCCTGCTCTCTGGGAAGCATCTCCCTGCTACTCTCCTCACCAGAGAAACCCCTTCTCTTGCCAAAGCACTCATTCACTAGTAAAAGAGTTACAAAGATGAGTCACAGAAATGTAAAATGAGTCTGTGTCAAAGGTTTGTTTAGCTCATTATGACAGAACCGTGGTGTAAGAAAACTGGTTCACATGTAAGTGAAATCATATGGTACTTGTCTTTCCCTGACTGGCTTATTTCACTTGGCATAATGCTGTCCAGGTCCATCCATGCTGTTGCAAAAGGTAAGAGCATCTTTTTTTTCATGGCCATGTAGTATTCCATTGTGTAAATGTACTACAGCTTTTTTATCCACTCATCTACTGATGGGCACTTGGGCTGCTTCCAGATCTTGGCTATTGTAAATAATGCTGCAGTGAACAACGTAGGGGTGCATATATTCTTTTGAATCAGTGTTTCAGGTTTCTTCTGATATATTCCCAGAAGTGAAATCTCTGGGTCATAAGGCAATTCCATTTTTAATTTTTGAAGTAGCTCCATACTGTTTTCCACAGAGGCTGCACCAACTGCATTCCCACCTGCAGTGCATGAGTGTTCCCTTTTCTCCACATTCTCGACAACACTTCTTTGTTGATTTATTGATGGTAGCCATTATGAACACATAATATAATATATAGATGATGTATTATAGAATTGGACACCTGAAATCTATATAATTTTAGTAACCAATGTCACTCCAATAAATTCAATTAAATAAATAAATGAACTCATATATAAAAAAAAATAAGAAAGAAAGATAAAAAGAAAGGAAATTGGTTTAGGGGCATATGAGAAAGACCAAAGTATTTCTGGCCAATGAAAGAATGTTGAAAGAAGATTACCAAGTCAGTTCTAAAACTGGCTTAATTCTTGCAGGTAGGGTGACCAGTTGCCCATAATAGTCCTGGTTTTAGCCTTAAAAGTCCTGTGTCCTAGGTAACCTCTCAGTCCTGGGCAAATGGGAACAGTTCTGGGCATCAAACCTACAAGCAATAAACTATAAACTCTGAAGTTACTATTTCTACTAGGTAAGAAATCTTTTTCATCTTTACAAAAAGCATTTGCAGTTGACCAATCTAAAAGAGCATCCAACTTTTCAGAGCCCGAACTCGATTAATAAGTCAAATAAAGACACACTATTTCTAGAGAATCAATAATATTTGGGGGTTGGGGGCTGTTAGTCAATACCCCATATGACCTTGAAGACCTGCAATGATCTTTTGCCTTATTTCCAAGTGTTGAATAATTTTCCTTAATACTCTGTGAAAGCAAAACAAAACAACAAAAACACACAAAAAACCCCAGTACCGTTTCTACACCTCATCCACAGCACCCATTTCTCTAGAGGAAAGAGAAGTTGTCAAGGGCAGGGCCAGTCCTCAGAGCCTTGGGGGGACTCCTCATGGTGTAAGCTGTCCACTTGCATAATTAAGAATTACGTGTCCGACATTATGCACCATTTCCAAAGGTTGCAAAGCTTTAGAGCTCAGGAAGTTTAGAGTTCAGGCCCAAGGGACTGGTCCCACACAGATAATTCAGATAATTTCCTTATCTTAAAATCCCTAATTATATCTGCAAAGCCACCCTTTGCCATGTAAGCTAACGTATTCACAAGTTCCAGGGAGTAGGATTTGGATATCTTTGGGGCGGGGGGCAGTATTCTGTTTACTACACTGTGGGTCTGAAGTTCAGGAGTGGGTGGGCTGGCTGGTTAGGGGGTCTCCCCCAAGGTTGCAGCCAAGAGTTTGGCAGGGACTGCAGTCTGCTAGGCTTTAATGGGGCTGGAGGATGTATCTGCTCCAAAGGCCATTCATGCACATGGTGGGCAAGTTGTCAAGAGGTCTTACTTTCTCTTCACGGGGAGCTCTCCACACAGCCGTTTGGTATACTTACAACATGGCAGCTGGCTTTTCCCAGAGCAAGTTGGAAGTTGCAATGCCTTTTTTGACCTTTGGTTTACCATTTAAAAGTAAACATTTCTGTCGGTTGGAGTCGGTTGGACTCTGTATGTGAAGGACAACCCTTCTAACAAGCCAGCCCCAGGGACCCTGCACCTTCTGTGCTGGGCCTCTTCAGACTACAGTTCTCTCAAAAGCTCTCTCTTTTGAGTTGATGGCTTGTTTAAAACCCAGGTTTTAAACTTTTAAAGTAAGTTTGACTGTAATCAAACTTGGGACCCTTTAAAATAACCCAATCCAATAACTTAAAGTAAGTTTTAACATTTAAAAGTAAAATGTTTACTTTTAAAGATCTCCTTGGGGTTACTCTCAGGCTACACTTCCCAAATGTTTACTTCACAGGTCCTTATGCAGAGGCTTGAATACAGATGGCAAGGATCATTGGGCCACCTAGAAGACTGGTTATCCCAAATGGTTATTCTCACTCATTTTTAAAAAAATATATTTTATTGATTTTTTTACAGAGAGGAAGGGAGAGGGATAGAGAGTTAGAAACATCAATGAGAGAGAAGCATGGATCAGCTGCCTCCTGCAACTCCCTACTGGGAATGTGCCTGCAACCAAGGTACGTACCCTTGACCGGAATTGAACCTGGGACCCTTCAGTCGCAGGCTGACGCTCTGTCCACTGAGCCAAACCAGTTAGGGCCTGACTCATCTTTTGATGTGTGGTATCCTTAAGAATTTCTCCAGATTGTGGAGACTTTTGCACAGCAATCTCTGGTTTTAGACAAAGTCTATAAAAGCATCCTATAGAATAAAAGGCTAATATGCAAAATGGCCGAACAGCGAAATGACCAGTTGCTATGATGCGCACTGACCACCAAAGGGCAGACGCAGGAGCTGCCTGCTGATGGTCAGTGTGCTCCCACAGGGGGAGCACCACTCAGCCATATAAGCCCTGAGCTGGGCTCACAGCTGGCGAGCTCAGCGGCAGTGGCAGGAGCCTCTCCCACCTCCGGGGCAGTGCTAAGGATGTCCGACTGCTGGCTTAGGCACGCTCCCCACAGGTCTAAAATGTCAGTTGGACATCCCCCAAGGGCTCCCGGACTGCGAGAGGGCACAGGCCGGGCTGAGGGACCCCTCACCCCCGAGTGCATGAATTTTGTGCACCGGACCTCTAGTGTTCTTATAAAAAGGGTACATTTGGCCCAGCTGGTGTGGCTTAGTAGATTGAGCATCACCCCATGGATCAAGAACCAGTTCAACTCCGGTCAGGACACATGCCCAGGTTGCGGGCTCCAAACCTAGTAGGGAGCATGGGCCCATGCATTTGCTTCACACTGTTGTCCTCAGTATGTCCTGTGCTGTTCTCAGCCCCATGTTGACCAGTACCGGTGTGGGGTGATTCCCAACTCAGGTTTCACAATGTTCCAGGGAGGGTGGTTACGAATAGGAGGTGGCCTTGGATCAGAGAAAGTGGCGCTCTGACGACAAGAGCCAGATCCAGTAAAACCTAAACACAGATGAAGCGTGTCGCTCACTACCTTCGAACCTCTCCATGCCACAGTGTTTCCCTCTTTGGGTCACACGTTGCCCCCAGCAGGCCGCAAGTCTCTCCCTCCATATCACCTATCCCCATAATCTGCTCAAAGTACGCTTTTCCACAGAGGGACAAGTGATCTGTGCTTCATAACATTACCCTTCCCCACCATGGAAGCTCCCGGGACCTGCTGTTTTACGGTTAAGACAGTGCCTGGCATGTAGTAAGTGCTCAAGAAACACATGTTGAATAGAGGAATAAACTTCTTCATCTTTTAAAGTTATTGCTATTATTTTGGATTATTAGCAGTACTTACTTATAGTAGAACTATTTGAAAATAGAGAAAAGTGTAGAGAAGAAACAAAAATCACCCATAAACCTACCATCCCTTATTCCAAATAATGTTAACGCTTTATTTTTTCCCAGTAATGTTGACATCCAATCCTATATACTTGCTATTGTGAAAGTGCTTTAAAATAGTATAAGGTGGGCCCTAGCCGGTTTGGCTCAGTGAATAGAGCATCAGCCTGCAGACTGAAGGGTTCCAAGTTTGATTACAGTCAAAGGTACGGACCTTGGTTGCAGGCTTCTCCCCTGCCTGGGGCCCTGGTTGAGTGTGAGCAGGAGGCAACCAATCGATGTTTCTCTCATATCGATATTTCTCTCTGTCTTGCCCTCTCTCTTCTACTCTCTCTAAAAATCAATGGAAAAACATCTTCAGCTGAGGGTTAAAAAAATAGTATAAGGTGGTATTAAAGATAATAATTTATTTTGCCAGGAGGGAAAATATAAGCTTGGAAAAAACCTATTTTTATTTAAAAGAGGGGAAAGTCTTTTTAAAAAATATATATTTTATTGATTTTTTACAGAGAGGAAGGGAGAGGGCTAGAGAGTTAGAAACATCGATGAGAGAGAAACATCAATCAGCTGCCTCCTGCACATCTCCTACTGGGGATGTGCCCGCAACCCAGGCATGTGCCCTTGACCAGAATCGAACCTGGGACCTTTCAGTCTGCAGGCCGATGCTCTATCCACTGAGCCAAACCGGTTAGGGCTAGAGGGGAAAGTCTTGATTGAGTGACTTAAAGATCCACGCAGAAGGGCAGTTGGAAGAGGACCTCTACTGCTGTGCTGGAATCTTCTCCCGACTCTGCCTACATCAGACCCAGTCGAGAACTGGCGCTCAGTGCTAAAAACATCAGAGTACACGTGCTTGCCCAAATTGTCGCTTGAGCTGGGGTGTATTTTTGGTCTGATTTATTTGGCACTTGTAAATCACCTTTGTTTTATGAGTCTTAAAACACTGAGCTGTGTAAAGGTGCCATATTTTAACCTCCTCTTGGAAATAAGCACCCACCTCTGGATTGCATTGGGTTGTTTATGTATGCCCTTGTGCGTGGAACTAGCACTGTGTAAAGTCAGTTAAACAAACATGGCCCCTGCCCTCAGAAATGCACAAATATGTTGGTCTTTCGGGATGATAATGCAGGGAACCCAAAACTAGTGTAAGAATTCAGCTCCTGTGCAGGTCGCTGTAAAGACAGCACACCTTGCAAATAGAAGACACACAAATGTTTGCTGAACATAAGAGTGAGATTTTGTTTCAATGAACCTGTATGTCCAGTGTAATGTAGCACGTGGGGTATCAATGTAAGAAATGTTTCTATGAACAAGAAGAAAAAAGAAAAGAAAAGACACAGAAATACATACACTTTCCCAGAGTTCATACTTTGGTAAAACACAAGCCAGGAATACATTGGTCAAATATTTACAAGACACAAAAGCACAAATATGTTGGTACAACATATTTATTAAGCACAAATATTGTAGTTAATAATTTTAATGTTAGGGCTCACTGACATCTAAGTGGGAACTTGGTGATAGTTGAGAAATCAATAGAGCTGTACAAATTAATAAGTTTTTAAAAATATATATTTTTTGGTTTTAGAGAGGAAGAGAGAGGGAGAGAGAGAGAGAAACATCAATGATGAGAGAGAATCATCGATGAAGCCACCAACCCAGGCATGTGCCCTTGACTGGAATCGAACCTGAGACTCTTTAGTCCGCAAGCTGACACTCTATCTACTGAGCCAAACTGGGCTAGGGCTAAAATTAGTAAGTTTTATGAACAAATGTATTGGTTACTTTGCTAGATTGATCATATATATTAAATCTCTTGGGGAAAAAACTGATATAAGTACCTGGGTATATAGTTATAACTATTATTTTCTGGTTTTTGTTTGTTTGTTTGTTTGTTTTAAAGAAAAGAGACAGGGTTCCCGGGAGACCCTAGAACAGCTGGCATTCACTGGCCTTGTAGTGACTGATTATTGGGCTGATGTCAGGCAATATTCCGTCACCATCTCCACATGCCCGGTGCCCTTTCCAACGTATGCAGGGAACTTGGCAGGCTCAATCTCCAGCCACTCTTTTTGGGTTCTTCCCTCTCTCTCTGTATCTGCGGATGGTCCTTAGTTATTTCCCACTCCCATTTACCAGGATTCAGCTCTGCCTTGGCCTCCTGATTCTCATTTGCGGGGGGAAGGGGGGGGCGGGGGTTGGAGAATAGATCCATTCTGTGGCATACGCAATCGGGTGCAACACTGAAGTCATTGCGGCTGACATTTCTCAATGTTTGCTCTAGCAGAGATAGGGAGCCAGGGCTGATCTCTTGTTCCAGGGGACTGGCAACCATGTTGTCAACAGAAGGCCATGAATCTACTCAGCCTCAGGTCTGGAGGGCAGGAGGCTTGCAGGGCAGTTCAGTCCAGTCTTCCTTTGCTCATTCACTTGGCAAATCGACTCCTTCAAGTTTAAGCTGGAGGGTCGACAAAGTTCCCTCTCCTCCTCTGGGCTTAGCCGGCACCGCCTACAGATCTGCACAGTGGCAATCATTGGTTTACCAGCCTGTCCCTTATCTGTCCATCCCAGGCATCTGCCACCGTGCTTGTCATGTCAAGGACACTCAATAAGTGTCAATAGAACAGAAGCCAACCAGAGCAGGTTGGCTCTGCCTTCTCTCTGCCACTTGAGATAATGTAGGGCAGAAAACAAAATGGCCCAGTTAACCAGGGGGTCCCTTTGGTCACAAAAGATTTTCGTTGCTTTATTAACTACCCTTTAAGTCCCATCAACAAAAGGTAGGATGTTTTAGGGGTTATGAGGTAGCCTGATGGATAAGAGTGCAGATGCCTTGGCCTGAGTTTTGACTCTGCCATTTAGTAGCTGTGTGATCTTGGGCAAGTTCCTTAACCTTTCTGTGCCCTCTAATTCGGTTCTGTCCCATGCTCCTTGCGAATGTACCCCACGCACAAGACTCGTCGTAATGGCAAAACCACTCCAATGTCCTGATAGTGATATGTTTTCACGAAGGACATTCCTTCCTAAAATGAGCAACAGACCGCTCCTGAGTGAAATCCCAGCTTTTTCTGCAGAATCACTTTGGAGGATGAGATATTCGATTGAGATTCAGTGGTAACCTTCTCAGCACAGATGTCTTTGGTTTGGTTTGATTTTTGGGGGAGGTAACCTGCTATTCTTCCTTTTTAAAAATTAAGATACAATGTCCAAACAGTAAAATGCACTCTTTTGGTGTACAATTCTTCAGTCTTTTGTCATATAACCAGCATCACAATCAAGATATGGAACAATTCCTTCGTCCTCCCAAATTCCCACACGGAGCCCTCCCTTCTTCCAGCCCCAGCCCCTGGGAAACCACTGATCTGTTTTCTATCCTTGTAATGCTGCCTTTTCCAGAACAAGAGTGAGATCCTTTAAAATAAATTAATAAATTAATAGCTTTCTAATTTCTCCTATAAAACCTGTAAGGTCCTATAGCCGTAACCACTGAAATTATTGCTCCCTCAAACCGTCTCTCCGCAGGACTCTCAGATGAGGGCCAAGGGAATGGCTGGATTTGCAGGTCCTTGGGTGAGAGGAGGCAGAGTATGTGTAAAGCCCCTGCAGGGTGGGCTCCCCACCAGAGCCCCAGTCTGTACAGACTCAACCAGAAGAACAGCTGCTTACACCTTATCTGCATGTCTGTTTGTCCTTCTGGTCTGCACCCAAAAGCAGAGTTGAGTGACCCTGCTGACCCATGGCCAGCAGCACATTGCTTTGTGGGATTTGTTTTAGTTTTGAGTGGGGGTCAGTTCTGATGCAGATGCGCGCTCCCACCCCTTTCTGTCCGAAGGCATTCGTCGGTGGCAGCCTGGGCTGGGAAACAAATTGCCCCGTGTTAAGCCAAGAGTCCTATTCAGTCCTCTCAGTAGCAAGACTGGAGCGCTTTCTCTCTTACTCCGTCCCGGCAACCTCTGCTCTGCTCGCAGCAGCTGCTCACCTGGCTCTGCCTGGAACATGCCAGGTGTAGTCCTGCCTCAAGGCCTTTGACCTTGCTGTTCCCTCTGCCTAGAATGCTTGTCGCCCCCGGCCCCATCCACAGGACTCATTCTCTCTCCTCATTCCCATCTCCCATTAAATGTCACTATGTGGTGGTCGGAGGGGGCGGCATTCCGACGATCATACACTTCTGATCCCACACCCTGCTTCATGTTTCTTTACGACATTGATGGCTCCTACCATATGTTTCTCTGTTCATTGCTTTTCTACCCCCAAAAGGAACATCAGTTCCAGGAAGGTGGGGGCTTGGTTTGATTCCCTCATTACTGTCTCTCCAGCACTCGGAGCAGAGCCTGGCTCATAAACACTTGTTCAAGGAGTGTATTCATGGAAGTCGGTTGCAGAACTCTGGCTGTGGAAGAGCTTTAAGTGATCAGTAGGCACTCTGCCCCGCCTCTCCAGGGTTGACTTGGTTCAAACCTGAATTCTGTTATCTTGTCTCATTTTTTTTTCGTTCTCTCTGCCAGTCCTCCAGCTGAGAGAGGTGTGTGTCCTGTGATCCTCTTCTCAAACACGACAGTCCCACTGTGTTTCATCACTGTTTTGCGCAGAGTCTTGAGAGAACTCAATGTTCCCAGGCTTGGGTGGTTCCCTGTGGTTTGGCCCCATGAATGGTTCTCTCCCATCCACAGATGCCAGCAGTGAACCTGGATAAAGTCTGTGGAGTTACATCACCTCTGGCACTTGTTTCGAGGCAGCATGCTGAAGGGGTGGCCTTGAGGCCTCATTGGGGGATGGCAGCAACAAACCCTTTAACCTTTGGAACATCTGATACTTCTTGGCCGAGAGAATTCTTCAGAACGGCAGAGCCATGGAGATCTACCCGGGACTTTCTACAGCACAGAAGCCAGGCTCAGCACCTGCCTTGTCTGTAAGGAAGACCCCGTAAGGCACAGGGCAGGGGGTGCTTAAGTTTGTGCTGTGCTACAAGCAGCTGCTCTTCTGCATGGGAAGTCCTATCTTGTGGCTCAGACATCTCGCTGCAGAGGAAAATGTAGGCCCGAGTAAAAAGTTGAAGGCTTTTTTGGGTCTCATAAGCTCAGGAGTCCCCCAAAAGCTCAGGAAAAGAGAGAAAGGTTATGTAATTCATGTCATCATTAAAACTATCCCTTTATCATTAAAACTATCCCTTTAGTTGGCTGCTCAGAGATCAGACTGGATGCGAAAGGAATCCCTCTCTCTACGTACACTATATCTATATATCCTCCTCTTATTCACAGAACTAGTTAGACTTTCACGAGAGACTGAGCTCCATTTTTCCAAGAAGGACAAGGAAATTACAAAAAAAAAACAATTTGCTCAGCTTGGAAAATAAAAAATGGATGCTTTCTTGAGCATATGAACGATTCACTGTGCAGCAGAATATCTTCTTCTTCTTCTTCTTCTTCTTCTTCTTCTTCTTCTTCTTCTTCTTCTTCTTCTTCTTCAATCAGTACAGAGCTCTTTTATTTATGTCTTTACACTTATTGTGCCATGAATTCACAGGGGATGGGTTCCAGCATCTCAGGCTCCTTTCCATTGGTTCTCACAAAGTGTGCTTCTCTGGGTGGAGTGGGCAGGTGCTTCAGGTGAACCCTGGCACCTTTCTCTTTGGCTTCCTTCTTTCTCTGATGATTTCCTTCACACGTTTAGGAAGCTATCTCAGCTCTTAGAGCGCTTCATATGCTCCATATGTGCTTTAATTCTCTTGGCAAGAATCTTGCCCTTAACTTGTTTGTTCACAACAGTGCCCACCACATGCTGGGTGACCTTGTAGACTCTTCCGGTTTTGCCAGGGGAACAGTTGGGGGCACTCCTTTTTGAACAGTGACATTCCCTTGGTGACTACATCACCACCTTTCTTGCAGATGCGCACGTATGTGGCCAAAGGAACAACTCCATGTTTCCTAAAAGGCCTGGGGAACATATAGCGGGGGCCTCTCCTCTTTCCCCTTGTGTTGGTCATTTTGGTTAATTACCGGAAGATGGCATCCTGGCCCCCCAAAAAGTGCTACATCTGTTCTTGAAAAGTGCTGAAACAGGTGACTGAGTGCTGTGTTCAAAACAGGATAGAGACCCATGTGTACAGGGTGGCTTCACACTGATGGATTTCCAGGATTATTCCAATCCCCTTCGCACACAGGGTTCTGTGATCCAGGTGAGTGGGATTTTTACGGCCGGACACTTTTGGTTGTGGTCCTCCAGCAGGAAACAGATGGTGCATACAAACGAGGCAATTTGAAGATGGTTTAATGAAGGAAATGGAGGGGTTCCGACACGAGATAATTTATTTTGGATCTCTTGTGGTTCTGAGGGGTGACTGGGAATAGTGGGGTGGATCTTGCTTGTGATTTCTCATGTCGTCATAGTCATCTTGGTAGGGTGCACTCTGAAGGCTCCGATGGGCTAAACTCCCCAGCTGGCTTCCTCACCCACCTGCCTGGCACCTCTGCGCTTCCCTAGGTCCTTCTCCAGCAGAATAAACTGGATTCTTACATGGAGGCTCAGGGTCCCAAGAGCAGGAAGCAGAAGCTGGTAGACTAGTTAAGAACTAGATCCAGAACTGACACGGTACATTTCCCCCAACTTACTCAAAACAGTCACAGAGTGTGCCTAGATTTATAAGGGTGGAGAAATAGACTCCACCTTTTTTTTCATAGATTTTTATTGATTTCAGAGAGGAAGGGAGAGGGAGAGAGAGATAGAAACATCAATGATGAGAGAGAATCATTGATAGGCTGCCTCCTGCACACCCCCTACTGGGGATCGAGCCGACAACTCAGGCATGTGTCCTTGACTGGAATTGAACCCGGGACCCCTCTGTCCACAGGCTGACACTCTATCCACTGAGCCAAACCAGCTAGGGCTAGACTCCACCTCTCAATGGAGAAATGGCAAAGCCACATTGTTGAAGAGCATGTGGAGTGGGAGTATTGTTGTAGCCATTTGTGGGACTTAGGGTGTGAGTAGGGAGTGAAGAAATCAACAGGGGAGCTGTCCCCACTGAGGCCTGAAAGGGAAAGGGGAAGAAATAATGACAAGAACCTAGAAAGAAGAGTTGTGTGGAATGGCCTCCTGACAGTAGCCGTGGCCTTCAGAAATGCAACCTAACAGGAAGGGAGCCAAAGGATTAATTACCCAACCTGTGCACACCCTCCTCCTACTTCAAATCTCCTGCCAGTGACCCACAATGGCCAAGGGACCCCATTGATGGGGGATCAGCCTGCTGGGGCACAGAGAAGGGTGGGGAAGGGCAAAGAATGGGTCTGAAGAGGCAAAGGGAAGATAAGACCAGTGGACAAGAAAATAGCTAGAATCTGTTACCTGAGGGCAAGAACGAGGTTCAGGACCAGAATTGCTACTCATGGGACTGGCAGGAAAATTGCCTGATTTTGAGCAGCTTGAAGGATTTCTAAATACCGTGGTGCATTGGAAAACAGTAAGCCTACTGCTTTTGGCAAGAAGATGCTGCTGCAGCTACTGATCACCTTACCTATCAGCATCATCTGGCCAGACCCCCCTTCCCTTCTCCAGCCTCATTGTCTACTATTTTCCTTTTATTCATCATGCCCCACCACTTCCTCGTAAGTCCCTACCCCATCAAGGCCTTCAGCATGATATGTTCATGGCTTGGACTCTCTCCCTCCCTTCTGGACAAATATTTTCACAACTTGGACTCTCTATTCCTCCCTTTTTCTGGACAAGTATTTTCACAGCTTGGACTCTCTCTCTCCCTCTTTTATTCTGGACAAATCCTTATTTTCACAACTCAACTTAAATGCAACTTCTTCAGGGAAGGCTCCTTCAACATCTGTCCTCACCCTGGGCTGTTCTTCCTGCACTTCTCCTCTGTGGCACTTATCCTAAGAGCAGTTTACATATCTACTTGTGTAATGATTTGCTTAATGCCTATCTGAGTCACTTGATTCCAGTTCCCTGAGAGCAGGCTCTGTATCTTCTTGAACCTCAAACGGTAGAACCTCAAACAGTGCTTAACACATAGGTACTAACTATATGTGAATCCGTTAGTAAATGAACATGGTAGAAAAATCAGCAATGATTTCTATAGAGTTGGTCTTTGGTGTGATCTTTTTTTATGTGTTGTTTCAGCAATAGCCACTGTTTGGATATATTTTGTTGGCGATAACATATGGATGGGGATTAAGAATTAGGAAGGCGCCCTGACCGGTTTGGCTCAGTGGATAGAGCATCGGCCTGCAGACTGAAGGGTCCCAGGTTCGATTCTGGTCAAGGGCATGTACGTTGGTTGCGGGCACATCCCCGGTGGGGGGTGTGCAGGAGGCAGCTGATCGATGTTTCTCTCTCATCTGTGTTTCTAACTCTCTCTCCCTCTCCCTTCCTCTCTGTAGAAAATCAATAAAATATATTTAAAAAAATAAAAAAATAAGAATTAGGAAGGCTAGGTATGATGCCAGGAGCTGAGTCAGTTAGCAAGTATTAAGCAGCTATCAAAACACAATCAACTGCCCTGGCTGGGTAGCTCAGTTGGTTGGAGCACTGTCCCATACACCAAAATGTTGTGGATTTCATTGCTATTCAGAGCAAATACCTAGATTGTGGGTTTGATCCCTGGTCAGAGTGGGTATGGGAGCCAACCGATCGCTCGCTCTCTCTCTCTCTCTCTCTCTCTCTCTCTGTCAAATCAATACACATATCCTAGGGTGAGCATTAAAAAAGCACACCACAATCAACTAAGGAATAGCCTTAATGTCTTTCAGCTGGTGAATGGATGAACAAAATGTGCTATATTTATACAATGGAATCTTATTCAACCATACAAGGAATGAAGTGCTGATACATGCTATGACATGGATGAAACTTGAGGATGTATGCTAAGTGAAAGAAGTCAGACACAAAAGACCACATAGTGTACTATTTCATTCAGAGGAAATATCCAGAATATCCATCGGGGTAAAAAGTAAATTAGCGGTGCCAGGGGCAAGGTGCAGTGGTGGGGAGTGGAAGTGATGGCTAATAGGTATAGGGCTTCTTTTTGGAGCGATGCCAATGTTATGGAGTTAGATAGTGGTGATGATTCTACAACTTTGTGAACATACAAAAAAAAACAGTGAATGGTACATTTGGAAAAGATGAATTTTATGGCATATGTATTATATCTCAGTTTTTTAAAACACAGTCAACCTATATTATTACACAAATAATGAGAATTTCTGAGATAGAGATAGGCTGAGGGATTGGAGCATGGTTTAGACTCTTGATTATCCTGGACATCAGAATGGCAAAACACAGAATTACTTCCCAAGAATCTAGGCTTATTGTCTGGTGGCTACCTTGGTGAGTACAAATGACACTCGTTCTCCATGAATGTGGGACTGAGATTTCAGCCATCCACAAATGAAGGAACACCGAGTTCCGACCAAAGAAAAATGACTGCGATAATAGGGCATGATTTCAATGGTTATGTAAAGCACAAAACAAACAAGATGGTGTTATTTGCCAGACTTCATGCCAGCAGTTATTTCAATCAGCAAATAGATGAAAGTTTTATGTCCTTTTTAACCGTTAGAGCTCTGATCTGAAGTGAATGGCCATTACATTAAAGCTCCACTGGTCCTCCCTTCTAACCAGGAGAAAAACATCAGATGAACGCAAATGGAGGGACCTTCTGCATCACAACTGCCAAGGTCATGAAAAATAAGGAAAGTCTGAGAAACTGTCACAGGTCAGAGGAAACTGTCTAAGATCAGATTAGTTTCAGGAGACAGAGAAAAAAGGATATTAGTAGAAAAACTAGTGAGGTCCAAATGAAGTGTGGAATTTAGTTAATATTAATGGACCAAGGTTTATTTCTTAGTGTGACTAAAAATGTATCATAGTAACATAGACGTGAAAAATAGGGAAAAACTTTGTACTCCTTTTGCAACTTTTCTGTAGATCTAAAACTACTCTAAAATAAAAAGTTTAGTTAAAAAATTTAAAGCTCAACCAGGTTCACCTCTCTGTTCTGACAGCCTTTTCTCTATCCAGCTTACAGATATAAGTTATTTGGTTTTTTTTTCTTTTTTTAAAATATATTTTATTGTTTTTTTTACAGAGAGGAAGGGAGAGGGATAGAGAGTTAGAAACATCGATGAGAGAGAAACATCCATCAGCTGCCTTCTGCACACCCCCAACTGGGGATGTACCCGCAACCAAGGTACATGCCCTTGACCAGAATTGAACCTGGGACCCTTCAGTCCGCAGACCGACGCTCTATCCACTGAGCCAAACCAGTTAGGGCAGTTGTGTGTTTTTTTCATTTGATTTTGTAAAAATTATATGTGGGGACAAAGTACAAAGCTCTCTCTATGAATTAAGATGGCATTATGAGTGATCAAAGTCCAATCTAGCCTCCTAATCCCTCCTAAATTCCTTACCCCACCCTCCCTAACTATGCAAAGGCTTTGGTTTCCTTCATCTACCATTCCTACCATGTCTTTCCCTCTAATTTATGTACTATCCATTGTCAACTGGCAAGCAAGCATTGAACATGGCTCATATAAGGCTCCATGCCAGAGGCTGTGGAGAAGTACAGGATAAGGGATGCCCCCTCGTACTTTCTCAGGGAATTTACGGTCCACTAGGGGAATTAAAACCTCAGTACCCAACTGATGAATGATCATTGCTAATGGTTTAGGACGAGAATGCACAAAGTAACTATTAAGGAAATAAGCAGTAAAAAGCAGGTGAATAGTCCATGCTTAATCCACATAGTTAATTCAGTATTTTCTTAAAGTTATCACCAGCTGCCTGTCTCTTCATGTTTTCTATTTATTTATTTTTTCCTATTTATTGAAGAAAGGACTCTACTTTTCAACTTACATTGTCTTCTAAAGAGAGGCAGACTTGTGTAGTGAGATCTGGAACTCCAATTCACCACTCATTACCTGTGTGACTCATGTTCACCTGTAAAGTGGGCAGAGCCCAGGCCCGACTCCTAGAACGGATTTGAGGATTCTGAGCTGATTCAGCTAGAGTGTGTCAAATAGTGCTTGGTATGGGATAGTTGTCCAGTGAGTATGCTCTGTTATGCCGCTCTGCATGGCTAAAGGAAGGGTGTAAGAATTAGATCTCTAGACATGAAGAGCCCAGGCAATCATTAAAAAATAAGTTTAGCCTTGGCCAGTGTGGCTCAATTGGTTGGGCGTCATCCTGTGCACCGAAGGGTTGCTGGTTCAATTCCCAGTCAGGGCACATGCTTGGGTTACAGGCTTGATCCCTGGTAGGGTGCGTGCAAGAGGCAGCTGATCAATGTTTCAGCCTCACATTGATGTTTCTTTCTCTCCCTCTAAAACTCGATAAAAAATAATTTTTTTTTTAAAAAGTAAGTTTATAAAAATTTTATAGTTGTAGGAAAATGTTCATAATACCATGTAAAATGGGACTCACTGAACATTGTGATACAGAAAGCCTATGGATGTACGCCTAGAAAAAGATACATTTCAAAATGTTAATTGTTGGGAAAATGGTTAACAGTGGTTATCTTTGGGTCGTGGCACTATTTAAAAATTAGTTTTCTATCCAAAAAGCAGAAAGCTTTAATGTAGAAAGGTGGTTGCCAAGAGCTGGGAAGAGGATGGAGGGAGAATGAGTGTTTAACGGATGTAGACTTTCAGTTTTGCAATATGAAAAAGCTCTAGAGATCTGTTGCCCAGCAGTGTGAATATACTTAACACTACTTACTGAACTGTACACTTAAAAATAATTAAACTGATAAATTTAACCCTTTGAGTGCCAACCAATATCCTAGGAACTATGCTAAAATTGCCAAGGCATTTTTGCTGATTTTACAGCAGTTTAGGAAAAAAATTATGAATCGCAAGTAAATGAAGTTACATATTCAAAAACTTAAGGAAACCTTTACTACATTGACATATTTAGCAATATCATCATCACTAATAAAAGCAGACTTAGAACTGGACGCCATTTTGAAGCTTTGATAACGCTCCCGGCACTTTTGGCGAAAGACAGGAGGAGCGCGATTGCGCTCCCTGGCACTCTAGGGGTTAATGTTATGTGTTGTTGTTGTTTTTTACCACAATTGAAAAAATACTTTTCTATGGCAATCACAATCCTATCTAATAAAGAGGGAATATGCTAACTGACCCTCATGCAGTCGAAAAGATGGCGGCGCCGCAGCCACAAGATGGCTGCCAGGGTAGGGCAGTTAGGGGTGACCAGGCTGGCAGGAAAGGGCAGTTGGGGGTGACAGGGTCGGCAGGGGAGGGCTGTTGGGGGTGACCAGGCCAGCAGGAGAGCAATTAGGCATCGATCAGGCTGGCAGGGAGTGGTTAGGGGGTGATCAGGCTGGCAGACAGAAGCGGTTAGGGGCAATCAGGCAGGCAGGCAGGCAGGCAGGCAGGCAGGCGAACGGTTGGGAGCCAGCAGTCCCAGATTGTGAGAGGGATGTCCGACTGCCGGTTTAGGCCCGATCCCTATTGAGGGTCCCAGATTGGAGAGGGTGCAGCTGGGCTGAGGGACACCCCCCCCCCCCAGTGCACAAATTTTGTGCACTGGGCCTCTAGTAGTTTTATATTTAAGAAAAAATCAATGAAAGGTGTTCTTTGATTTTTAAATGAATGTCTTAACTGTGGCTGGGTGGTGCAGATTGTGTGAGTATTTCTACAGTGTACTGGCCTTGGCTGCCAGTGGAGTTCACCTGGCAGTTGTAACTTTCTAAATAGAGCGGGGTGGGGTCCTCTCATTTGTTCCTTCCCCCCCTCCCGCCCTCCCCCCCAGCTTTCTACGGAGAGAAAACATGAGCTACAGAAGAGGGGTATTACCAAAACTGTTTGCTTTATCTGTTTTTCCTTCTGACGTAGGTTCAGTTGTCAGATACTGAATGAGGGCGGTACCACAGCCCCTGCCCTCTCAACCCACCTTGGGTCCTGCAGAATCTGCGTCAGCTGCTCTGTTTGCAGACTGCCCTCCACTGTCTTGTGCTGCTGGCTCTTTATTGATCTGTAAACCCGAGTCTGAGCCAGACTAGTTGAGACAGAGGAGGCTGGGCTGATGATCTCAGAGCAGCTGTTTTGTTGCCTTAGGTGGCTTCCTAGGCCCAGGTGTTACCTAAGGAAAACATTTGTCCCCCTGCAAGACAGGTGAGGGACCGATAATTCACAGACCACCAAGAGCTAATAAATACTTAAAAAGTGACCCCCCACACACACACACACACTAAAATAAAAATAACAGAAATAACAGCAACCTTTTCTTTCCTGTCAATCAAGGAGCAAAGATTTTTTTTTTTAAGAAAACCATTTCCAGGGTTTGCAAACAATGACTGATAGGTAGGAATTGGCCTTTCTGAAAGCGAGCTCACAATGTGTATCAAGAACTGTAGAAACATTTGTTCTAGGAATATCCCATAAAAGTTTCAGGAAGATTCACTCGGGAATTCTGTGTAAGGTAAAGGGGACGTTTCAAATTAACAAGGAGAGAGACTTCCATTTCTGACAACACCGAGCTTAGGATGACCTGAAAAACCTGTAATTATAAAAATATTGAGAAGCGTTGGATAAAATATAACAAAATGCTTGAGCTCCAACGGTAAAAAGAGGCCAAGCAACAGGAACAGAACACCAGTGACAAGGGCGGGCTGACACGGCGGCTGCCCTAGGTTATTTATTTGAACAATCTAAGGCTACCGTTTGAATGTCCGGGTGAGGACAGGATACCAGGCCTTGAGGCGGTGTGGGTGTGTGGGAGGAGGAGTTGAACCTGAGTCTCATGTGTAGCTGGGGTCCTTGGAAGTCCAACCCTTGAGGGGCAGAAATCAGTCACAATAGCTTCTCCCTTCAAGGAAATCCCACCTTGACTCTTTGCTAAGGCCAATGTCAAGAAGGGTCTTAACCTCGGAGAGTCTGTCCACCATGAGAACGCTCGGCTGATTCCCTGTGTCACTGCTGAAGGTAGACATGTTATCCAGAACAGGCAGTCTCAAGTCCAAGAGGTTGCCAAAATAAGACATATTTGTATGTTTTCTCTTCCTAATGGCCTATCTGTGGATCAGTTTGGCAGGTCTATCAGTGTTTGAAATGTGATTCTATCTCCAGGAAACTATCCCATAAATCACGCGATTCTTATAACAATTGGGTTCATTATGCTTCATCTGTAATAGAAAAAAGTAGAAGCTGCCCATGTCCAAAAGCCAGGAATGGTTAAACAAACACTATTAAAAGGAGTGAAGTGGATCTCAATGCATGAACAAGGAAAGAATATCCACACTACACATCATTTATTAAGGCTTTTTAAAAAGTAAACAGCATTGTCCAATAAGAACAGAGTGCAAACACATAGTAATTTCAGATTTTCTAGTAAAAATATCTTAAAACATAAAAAGGAAATAGGTGAAAGTAATTTTAATAATATACTTTATTTCTCCCAATGTACCCAGAATACTAGTTAAGCATGTAATCAATAGAACATAATTGATGAGATAGTTTACATTACTTTTATAGGTCTTTGAAACCTGGTGTGTATTTTATACCAACAATACATCTCATTTCAGATAAATCACATCTACAAGCACTCAAGAGCCACTTATGACCAGTGGCTGTAATAAGGGACAGTGCAGCGAGAGAACAAATGTAGAGTATAAAATGGAATATATATATATATTCCAGGGCCAGTTATATAGTACTGTACAGACATAGGAAACACTTGGAAAGATACACAAGAAATGATTATAGGGTCTATCTCTTTAGAGTGGGATTGTGGGGAAAGAAGGTGTTCAGAGTTTAGAAACATCTATATTTGAATTTATTACATGAGGATAAATCATGCTTTAACTACTCAAAAAAAAAACACCACCTAAAAGTAAAATGTTTATTTTCTTCAATGCAGTAAATCAATGTACAGAAAAATTTATCTTAAGGAAATAATAACTATACAAACCAACATTTTTGTGGCATTACTCACAATGATATAAACTAGACTCCACATCATGTCCAACAATAGGAAAATTATTTAATAAATTGTGATACTTTATGATGGATGTTTTGCATAACATGGGAAAATAAATATTCATGACACAATTTTAAAATTCACAGAACAAAAACTATCCAAATGAATTAGAATAGATATATGTTCAAACAAAAAAATTGTGTACAAATGTTAATAGTAGCATAATTCATAGTAGCCAAAAAGTATAAACAAAACAGTGTCCACCAGCTGGTGAGTGGATAAATAAATGCGGTACATCCATGCATAGAATATTAATCAGCTATGAAAAGGAATGGAATATTGATACAAGCACCACATGGATGAACCTTGAAAACATTTGCTAAATGACAGAAGTCAGACACAAAAGGCCACATATGGTATGAATCCATGGATATGAAATGTCAGGAATAGACAAATCCATAGGGACAGAAAGCAGATTTGTGGTTGCCAGGGGCTGGGAGGAGGGGAGGGGGAGTGGCTTTTCAATGAAAATGTCTTGGAATTAGATGGCGATGATGGTTACACAACATCGTGAGTACCACTGATTCTTCTACTTGGAAATGGCTAAAACGATGGACTTTTTGTTATGTGAATTTTATCTCACTTTGAAAAAGGTGTCTATAGAATACGATCCCAACTTTATAAAAGAAGACTCATGTGTCAAGAATGGTGGTGGGGTTATAAATGCTTTTTAACTCCTTTCTGACTTTCTGCAGCACACATACACTATATTTTAAATGGAGGGCAATGGAATAAAGGCACTTAGAAAAGAATGGTCTCTCTGGATAAAATCTGTGTGCTTTGGAAACAATGCCATGTTCTCGCTTTATTAGCTACTACACAAAGGGCCGGCCTATCTAACCTGTGGAGTACGCTCCCACCTATGCAATGTTTAACGGCATTTGCTACAACAAACAAGCCGTAGGTGCCGAGTAGTAGAGTTGACTCCAGACTTTCCTTTTCTGTATCTGTGGATGTTGTAGAGATGGGGTTATCTATTCATCTTTTGAAACAGGGTTGCCCTGATGATGTACCTTAATGCTCAGGGCTCCAGCTTCAGAACTTGAACTCTCTTTGCGCAGGCTGGCTTCCTGCCCTTTTAAGAAATCCTGGTGATTTCTGCCACTCCACTGGTAAGATGAGGTGGTAATGTTTGCTTCACCGGAGTGGAGAAGAGAATGTATTAGATAAGATCTTCAACGCAATAAGAAACGAAAAGGTCCAGAAAAACAAAAGGTTATCCAACCCCTCTGGAGACTCGAATCACTGAAAAGTAGATGGAGGAGAAAGAACTTACATAATGACTCCTCATCACCCAATAAATAAACAGATAGGATCTGAGGAGGGTTAAAGGGGGTGTCACCGAGGTTTCTCTTAACCCTTGAATGGGTGGCATTTTTCATAGGCTCACAGGAATGATGGGGTCTCGGCTGTGCTTGCTTAGTGATGTTTTGCTTAAATCTCACCTGATGTCTTATTCTTCCAATAACCCCATAGCAGGCAAATGAAAGAAAATGCCCAGGATAAGGATAACACTGCACAGGTTTTGGTTGCCCGGAAGACCCCGTGCTTTTAAGATATTTGCTGAGTGGTCCTTAAGTCACTGCAGCTGTCCAGTTTGTTTTGCCTGGGGTAGAACTTTGTAGACTGACAGGGAAGGGAGCCCCAGATGTAGGAAGCAAACAAACATGTCGTGGGACAAGTTGCAGAGCATGATCCCATCTGTGTTTTGAAAATCTAAAATCTATATGTATCTATGTACCCTCTACCTACCTACCTACCTACCTACCTACCTACCTCCCTAGCTGCCTACCTACCTACCTAGCTGCCTATCATCTCTCTACCTTGGTGAATGGATAGAAAAGGCCCTATTATTACCACTACCTTGGTGAATGGATAGAAAAGGCCCTATTATTACCACTGCTTACCCCTGAGAGTGAGAATGGAGTGTGGGCATTTCTGTACTATTATAAAATGTTAATAAGTTGTTTTGTAACAAAAAAATTAATAAAAATTACCAATTGTAATCACAACTAACACCCCCCCCCCCACACACACACACACATACAGTCCTCTCCAGCATCTCACCACATACCTAGAAAGAGTTAACACAGAAAATTCCAGGTGTTTGATGAGGACAAATTCCTGATTTGGTCCCTGGGGGTGGGAGGAGGATTAGAGGTGAGAAGCGCCAAAAAGTGAAAAGGGGAGGAACGCAGAGGGTTGGCTGCCCGGCTCTCCACCCAACCAATAGCACAAAAGCTTCAGGTCCAACGCCCACCTGTGGAGGGTATTTCAGGAGACAGGAGTCGCATCGGAGTTCACTGTCACCTGTCAGAGAAGAATTAAGACAGCTTTCTGGTTTGGCTCCCCGGAGGCTGCTTGCTACTCCTTCACTCAGAGGTAAAATTTAAAGCGTCAGCTGTTCTGCTGGTGGGGATGGGAGTGTATGCTTTTTCCTCTGTGGTGTATTGACTTCTTTTTCTACAGGGCAGACATGTGTTTATAGCAGTGGTTCTCAACCTGTGGGTCGCGACCCCTTTGGCAGTCGAACAACCCTTTCACAGGGGTCGCCTAAGACCATCCTGCCTATCAGATATTTACATTATGATTCATCACAGTAGCAGCATTACAGTTATGAAGTAGCAACGAAAATAATTTTATGGTTGGGTCACAACATGAGGAACTGTATTTAAAGGGCCAGAAGATTGAGAACCACTGGTTTATAGGATAGTGCTTGATTTTGACAACACTATTAACACTAAATCCCTAACGTGGAATGAGTCTTCCTGGTTCTTACTTGCAGAAGGCAAGATACAGTCTGTTGATGTGTTAGGGAGACATTCTGCTTGGACAGGCACTGCATAGGAAAGAGAAAACACCTATTCTTTGATTGTTTAAGAGTTATCGTGTCAGTCCCCCTGTTTCATTGAGAGCCCGGTTAAACTTTTATGAGGACTAGGGTTGCAAACAGCGAGTCTCACCGTAGATAAGTATTGACAGAATGCTAACATTATAGAATGGGCTCTTGTTTGATTTTCCATCTCAGCAAAAGGTCTTAAAACTCCCCTCATTCATAACACAGCTACTCTTCACGAGAGAGTAGCAAAACAAAGAAGAAAGTTTGAAAAGGGATATCCAATGAAATCCCCCCTATGTTTAGGTCCAAATATAGCCGCCCAGGATGGTGCTCTGTGCTTAGTGTCTCTGCGACCTCCTTTCCGCTCCCTTCTCCCCCACAGACTTTGCTAGTGATGGACCCATACGTGATCGAGATGAATGGCAGCGGCGACCACCCCTCCGTTCTGGATGTGCATGTCAACGTCGGTGGGAGAAGCTCCACGCCAGGAAAAGTGAAAGGCAGGAAGGCCCGGTGGTCTGTGAAGCCCTCGGACATGGCCAACAACACTTTCAATCCCATCCGGGCCATCGTGGACAGCATGAAGGTGAAGCCAAACCCGGACAAAACCATGATTTCTCTGTCAATTGGTGAGTTGGGGACGCTCGACTGAGGGGTGGGCATTGTTCCCCTCTCCCCCATCCTCGTAGGCTGATGGGAGAAGACGGGAGAGGAGGGTGAGTCTGAGCACTGGGCGTGGAAGAGTAACCTCTTGGTGGCTTTTCTTTTTCCTCCCATGAAAAGGGGACCCTACTGTGTTTGGAAACCTGCCCACGGACCCAGAAGTTACCCAGGCGATGAAAGATGCCCTGGACTCCGGGAAGTATAACGGCTACGCCCCCTCCATTGGTAAGTTTCTCCTGAGACTCTAAGTGGCTTCTGAATCTTTGGTGCTCTTCCAATAGGAATACATTTCTCGCAATTCTCCTTGCTTTCCCGACGCGTGGTTCCTCAGGAGAGGCTAAGATAAATGGCCGCCTGGATTTGGGGGAAAGGGTCTAGGATGCTTAAACACAAGCTTCAAGGTCCAACTTCTTGCCTGGCTTTCTTGGGCTCACTGGTATCTCCCTCTAGGCTCCCATCACATACTTTATTATTCTTTCTCAAATAATGCTCCTATCCTATCATGGCTAATTCTCAAATGAAGGCCTCGAACTTGGCTGCAGCTGCTTGTTTACTGAGCCCTCTGGGTCCTAAGTTAATCGGCTTGGCTTTATTTCTCCTCCTCTGTGCATTCAAGGCTTATTTTATTTAATAGAGGCCTGGTGCACGAAATTCGTGCACTGGGGCGGGGGCAGTCCTTCAGCCCAGCCTGCGCCCTCTCACAGTCTGGGAGTCCTTGGGGGATGTCTGGGTGACACCTTAGTGCTGCCGCGGAGGTGGGAGAGGCTGCTGTGGAGGTGGGAGAGCCTCCCGCCCCCGCTGCTGCGCTCGCCAGTCGTGAGCCCAGCTTCTGGCTGAGTGGCGCTCTCCCTGTGGGGGCGCACTGACCACCAGGGGGCAGCTCCTGCATTGAGCATCTACCCCCTGGTGGTCAGTGCGCATCATAGCGAGCAGTTGAGTGGCCTTAGCATATCATTAGCATATTATGCTTTGATTGGTTGAACAGCCAACTGGATGACCAGACACTTATCATATTAGGCTTTTATTATATAGAATGGTCCTGATCACACTCCTAATGAAGTTGTAATTGTTTCATATTAAAGAGGAATAAATACCACCCACACCACCAACAAAGAATAGCCTGTCCTATTGAAGAATAGAGGGTTGTTTCTGACAGAAAGAAATTATTCTTATTTATGTTTAACCCTCTCCATCTATGAAACATTTCTACACTACACATTTTGGTAAAATAGGTGATTCCTTGGCTTTGTTTCAGTGTTGCACATTTTTCTCCTGTGTTTATGTGCACATAGAAACGTATTCTTAAGGCAGAATAAAAGTCAAGTTTCATGTTAAAATAGAATTTTAAAAATACTTCAAAGAGGTTTTAGGGGCATGATTTTTAGGTTGCTTATTTACATTTTATAAAGCTTCATACAACAAAAATAAAGACAAATTAAGACCAAAAATTCGGTTATAAAAAAGTTTGTAGTGATTTTTATAACCAAAGCATTAGAGAATTGATTCAACCTGAAAAAACCAAAAACCAATTTTGTAAATATTCAAAGGATATGAGCACTCAGGCCAAAGAAAACACAGATAAGAATAGACAGTGTATCTTGGGAAATGCTCTTCCTTGTTAGTAATTAAAGAAGTGCTGATATCTGTAACTTCAAGAGATCTTTCTCTACCTTTTAAGTTAACAAACATTGTAAAATATTGCCTCTGGCCCTGCCAACGAAAGACAATCTTTTTGAAGAGCAGTTTTGTAAAACATGGTCATTTGCATGAAACTGTCTATACTTTCAGCTTATAAGCCAACGTTTGGAAGTAATGTATGAGACTATGATTTTAAAGGTAAAAATTGTACAAAAACAGTAATAGGGATATAATATGAAAAACTTAAGATGGACTGAATGAAACACACTCTTTGATTATAACTTTTCAAGAAATATAGTCCCTGGGTGGGACTAGGGAATAATTGAAATCCTGTATTTTATGGAGAATAAACACATAATCATAGTAACCAAGACGATGCAGAGCGTCCTATAGTTTGGTGAGCTCTTTCTTGTTATTATTTATATATTTGTGCTTATTTCACAAATTTCAAATATAAACTTAATTTCCTTTGTCAACAGCGGTTGAGAGCTAACCTGAGTAGTATGTGCTTTGAGCAGGGGCAAAAGGAAGCCTACAGCCCTGTGACTCTGGTAGAGCTGTCAGTCCTGGGATGGAAACGTCCAGCTTCCTCCTTCTGTTCCTTTCTTTCAGGTTACCTGTCCAGCCGGGAAGAGGTCGCGTCCTATTACCACTGTCCCGAGGCACCCCTGGAAGCTAAGGTGAGCCTGAGACAGGGTTCCAGCTCTGAAGCAACACTGGGCAAACTCTACCCTTTTCATTGTTTCTGTTCTGCAAATACAGGTTTCTAGGGAAACAGAAGCCGGGGATAGTTTCCCTTTAACAACTCGAGGACTTCTTATATAATGAGGACACTAATCAGTGATTACATTTAATGTCGTTACAGTATGATGATGACACTGCATACAGTTTATATGGTGTCAATCTCAAGGAGGCTCAAATGACTCAGAGATCATTCTATGTTTGATTCGTAAATACCCAAGAGTTAAAACTGTCAATTTTACCAATAGGATCTTTTTATTTTGGTAATCCTCACTTGAGGATATTTTCCCACTGATTTTTAGGAAGAGTGGCAGAGAGAGAGAAAGACAGAGAGAAACATCGATGTGAGAGAAACACATCGATTGGTTGCCTTCTGCATGAGCTCTGACCAGGGTCCAGGCCTGGGAGGAGCCTGCAACCAAGGTATGTGCCCTTGACCGGAATCGAACCCGGGACCCTTTGGTCCGAAGGCCGACTGAAGTTCTATCCACTGAGCCAAACCGGCTAGGGCCCAATAGGATCTTTTTAAAGCTTCCCTCATTCACTTTAGGTCCCTCAAATAGGAAGACTGAGCTACCATGACATATTGAATAGATGGCAGTGCCAAGTTTAAATACCACCCTCACCTCTATTGTTTACCCTTCACCTACATTTCAGAGAAGAGCTAGGCTTCAATCTCTGGTCAAAAGTAAATAAATAACCAGGTGAAAATACCCAAGGTTATAATGCCCACTCATGGAAGTTGGCTGAATCAGAGTTGACCTGTCCTTTTTTTTTTTTAAATGATTTGTTTACTTCTTTTAAGTGGCCAGCATTTTCAACAATCTTTAGATCAGCGGTTCTCAACCTGTGGGTCTCGACCCCTTTGGGGGTCGAATGACCCTTTCACAGGGGTCGCCTAAGACCATCGGAAAACACATATATAATTACATATTGTTTTGTGATTAATCACTATGCTTTAATTATGTTCAATTTGTAACAATGAAAATACATCCTGCATATCAGATATTTACATTACGATTCATAACAGTAGCAAAATTACAGTTATGAAGTAGCAACAAAAATAATTTTATGGCTGGGGGTCACCACAACATGAGGAATTGTATTAAAGGGTCGCGGCATTAGGAAGGTTGAGAACCACTGCTTTAGATAGAGACATATATATAAGGCTGTTAAATTCTTTCTGGCTTAGTACAATCCCTACTCCTTTACTTAGAATTTGTAAAAGTCAGTTTATCTTTGTCCCCCACACACCCATCTGACAATTTCCTTTCTCCTGTTGCTGTTGGAACCGCTAACAAAATGAGCCTTTTATTTTCTTTCTTCACAGGATGTCATTCTGACAAGTGGCTGCAGTCAGGCCATTGAACTTTGTTTAACTGTGTTGGCCAACCCGGGGCAAAACATCCTCGTTCCGAGACCCGGTTTCTCTCTCTACAGGACTTTGGCTGAATCTATGGGGATTGAGGTCAAACTCTACAACTTATTGGTAAATGACTTTTTAATTTTAGACACAAGTGCTCAATTACTACTAATGTTAGCAGGAAAAGATCTGGAAGTGGGTGGTTGAAACCACAGACATATTTTATTATTTATATTACACCATTGATTTAAATGAGTTTTCTCCTTAAATTTCTCAGAATCATCTTTTTTTTAAAAAATATATATATATAATTTTTTTTTATTGATTTCAGAGAGGAAGGGAGAGGGAGAGAGAGATAGAAACATCAGTGATAAGAGAGAATCATTGATCGGCTGCCTCCTGCACGCTCCACACTGGGGATGGAGCCTGCAACCCAGGCAGGTGCCCTAACCGGGAATCAAACAGTGACCTCCTGTTTCATAGGTCAATGCTCAACCACTGAGCAACACTGGCCGGGCTCAGAATCATCTTAACCTCACCCTTTCTTCCTCCCCAGCCAGAGAAGTCTTGGGAAATTGACCTGAAACAATTGGAATCTCTGATTGATGAAAAGACAGCTTGTCTCATTGTCAATAATCCATCAAACCCCTGTGGGTCAGTGTTCAGCAGAAGTCATCTTCAGAAGATTCTGGCCGGTGAGTCCAGCAGGGGAGAAGATGAGGATGCAATCCTTTAGTCATTGATCCAAATGAGAAAAGAGTCCGTCACTATGTTCCAAGCTTAGGATGGAGGTTGGGGTGCTCCACTAGGGTCTCTAGTGTGCCATTGGAATGGGAGGACTTGCTTAAAAGAAGGAGAAAGAGAGGAAATACTTGACACATCACCACTCCCATCATGTGGAAGAAAGGGTCTGAAATGTCTAGTTAATTAAATGGCAAATTTAGGCCTTGTACCCTGCAAGAATATGTATCCATTTAGTTCTTAGTGAGCAAGACAAAGTACAAAAACATGAAAAGCAAAGTACAGTAAGCTCAGGTAAATAATAAATGCACAGGCAATTCACATTAATGATTTCTGCATGTTTCTTTTATTTTCAGTGGCTGCAAGGCAGTGTGTCCCCATCTTAGCTGATGAGATCTATGGAGACATGGTGAGTCTTGGGCAGCAAATCTCACTGCAATAATCTCCATTCCAAATTATTTCATTGGACCTTCAGAGGTGGCATCTAAATAATCAGAAGCAACTCCTAATCACTTCAGTCAGCCAATCAAGATCCCTGTACTCTTCACAGATACATAGATCTATCTATGACTCCTCAGCCAGCTGTCTGAAATCCAGAAAAGCTATGAAAATCCAAAGATTTTTTGCAATTCATTTGGTGGCAAACCCTGACTTGGCTGATATAAAGATATTTGTAGATTTCTATTTTTCTCACTTATGGATCTGTATGAGCATAGGGGAAGGGGCAGAGACGTTAATATGCTTGATTAGGTGTGCTATCCCAGAGTGCTCTGGGACTGTTACATAATAGATGGTGACATGTGCTATATAACCTTTCTAAAATCCAAATAATTCTGCAACATATTTGGGCCCAGGGATTTCAGCTAAGTGTATGTGGACCCATATTATACTTCTAAATCTATAGCTCCAAGAGTCATGCCTTCTCTAGAACTGGCTTCAAGGGGTTGTCCATATTTCAGGGCTAGGGCCAGTTTCTCACTTTAGGCTTCCTTTAATCCAGACCAGACACCAGGTTCAATGTCTTCCCATAGCCCCCTTAGAAGCCCCTTGGGGTCCCAATCATGCTTCAGCATAGGGATGAGCCCCCAAATCCGAGTGATATAAGGAAAAGGGGAGGAGGCGTGGGATTTGGAGGAGAGTAAGCCAGAAGACAACTACAGCAAGCTCTTCTCCACAGGTGTTTTCGGGTTCCAAATTTGAGCCTCTGGCCACCCTCAGCAGCAACGTCCCCATCCTGTCCTGCGGAGGGTTGGCCAAGCGCTGGCTGGTTCCTGGCTGGAGGTTGGGCTGGATCCTCATCCATGACCGCAGGGACATTTTTGGCAATGAGGTGAGAGCCACGTGGTGTGTCTACTTTGGGATACATACTTACTTTGGGTGCACAGTGGGTGGGAGGTAGATTTGTTTTTTCCCCCTTTCTTCCTGGCCCTGTTGTAATGGGTGCCTGGAAAGATGCTAGATAAAGATGGTACTGATTCCTCTCCAAACTCAGTTTTTCTTTCTGTACCTGGCTCTGTGAAGAAGTTATATCTGTCTCCAATTTTTGGACCACCAAAAGGGAAACAATAGCAGCAATAACCCTAATACTGTTTGCAGGCATACAATGTGCCAGTACTTTATATGCATTATTTGAATTTAATCTTCCCAACAACCCCATGAGGCCAGTATTAGTATTATCTCCATTTTACAGAGAGTTGAGAAAATTGAGGCACAGAGAAGTTGTATACTTTTCCTAGAGTCACACAGCAGGGTCGTGGCAGAGCTGGGCTACAAACACAAGTGGTCTGATCTAAGCATGACACTAGGCACCATCACTTCTCCAGAAATATAAGAACCGATAGAAAGAATGGTCAGCACCAGAGTTCCCAAGGCCAGGGTGCTTAAGCTAAATACTGTGTTTGCTGGGGGGGCTTTTAGATCCGAGATGGGCTGGTGAAGCTGAGTCAGCGGATCCTGGGACCCTGCACCATTGTCCAGGGAGCTTTGAAAAGCATCCTGCGTCGCACCCCTCAAGAGTTCTACCACGACACCCTAAGCTTCCTCAAGGTAAGGGCAGCCTGTGGCCTTTCACTTTGGGGGTCAGGGAATGCCACCAGTGGAATTAGGAATAATGGGTCATTTCTGGAGCAGCGTCCCATGATGGTACGTCCAAATCCGGGGGTGGCATCCGTGCAGGTGTCTGTCCACCCATACATTTCCGACTTCTGGCAATTCACTCTGCTCCTGGCCAAAGTTTCATGTGGCAGGTTTTTGCCTTATTGACTCCTTATGCCTTACCTTTGATGTGGACTCTCCTTAAAAATAATGTTTTTTAAATTGATTTCAGAGAGAGGAAGGGAGATGGAGAGAGATAGAAACATCAATGATGAGAATCATTGATCAGCTGCCTTCTGCACGCCCCCGACCGGGGATTGAGCCTCCAACCCGGGCATGAGCCCTGACCGGGAATCGAACTGTGACCTCCTGGTTCATAGGCAGAGGCTCAACCACTGAGTCACACCGGCTGGTCTGGGTTCTTCTTTTAATGACTTTTTTCTTTTACTTAACTTTTAATCTGCCTTCTCTTGTAGTCCAATGCTGATCTGTGCTATGGGGCGTTGGCTGCCATCCCTGGACTCCGGCCAGTCCGCCCTTCTGGGGCCATGTACCTCATGGTAAGAATGCGGGGGGCAGTCACTTGTGGAAAGCCAGTGTGCAGGGCTCACAAAGAGCTAGGCTCCTGTGTCAGTCAGTTTAGGAATGACTGTGTTCCTAACTGTTCCACGAACATGATCTAAGCTCAGTGTTAGACAAAACAAAACCCTCTTAAGATGAGTTAATTCCTTAATATACTCACTTTGTATATACACATAGAGAAGAATAAGACAGAAGAGGCTCTCTACACATTGTCGTTCTCAATTTGGAATGATACTGGTTCCCTAGGGATGTTTGGGAATGTACGGGAATCTTGTTTTTAGAATGACTGGGGGGTGCTGTTGGCATTTCGTGGGCCAGGCCTGCTAAATATCTTGCAATGGGTGGGAACGTTCCATGCAATTCTGAATTGCCTGACCCATGAGGCTCGTAGTTTACTTTTCGAGAAATACTGGCATTCTATTTCCAGCTGTCATTTATCAGCATACAGGAAGGAACCGCTCAATAAACTAAAATATTAATATAAATATATTCTCTCTTCGTTATGAAAAATTCCATGAGCTCGTAAGGGCTAGAACTTACTTATCAAGCTAGTTATCAGTTGCAGAGTTCCAAGGTATTTTTTAGAGCAGTCCCTACCTTACTTTCTGGCATAGGGAGTTGGCCCGTTTTCCCTCCTTCTGCTAAGTTTGCCTCTCCCTGTGATTGGTATAGGTTGAAATTGAGATGGAACATTTCCCAGAATTTGAGAATGATGTGGAGTTCACGGAGCGGTTAGTTGCTGAACAATCTGTCCACTGCCTCCCGGCAACGGTGAGTGTTTCTACGCCTCCCAGAACATTCTCCACGGCCTCAGGAGCTCTCCCTGAGCTGGTTTTTATCGCCACCTTTCCTCCCCCAACAAAGTGTATTCTCATTTGATAAGATCCAACCGGATGTGTCTTGCGGCCTCTATTTAAAATTTGTTTCTCTCCATCATTATCCCATCAGTACTGGGAAGAAAAGGTGTGGTGGAACATTCCCGGGGAGGGGAAATCAAGCTTTTAAGATGAATTAACTCAGTGACTGACTTAGTGTCCCAATGATGCCCCGAGTCAGTGGCGCTGCTTCTTGCTGTTGGGGCCCTGGCCGTTTTAGGGTGGTCCAGGACCAGGTTGCATGGCTCTGAGAATAACAGGCTCTTCTTTTTGCAGTGCTTCGAGTACCCGAACTTCTTCCGAGTGGTAATCACCGTCCCTGAAGTGATGATGCTGGAGGCCTGCAGCCGGATCCAGGAGTTCTGTGAGCAGCACTACCACTGTGCTGAAGGGAGCCCCGAGGAGTGTGACAAATAGGCCTGAGCCCATGCTCCTGACTACGTCCCCTCCAGGGAGGGCCGGACGGGGCCCTGCTGCTCCTCGGGGAGTCAGGCGCCCCTGTTGGGAGAGGAGCCTCAAAAACACATCGAGGGTTCAGAATTGCCCCTGCTTTACCCCAGCCATATCCATGTGCACGCTCTGAATTCCAGAGTCTTCTCTCACTCTGCCCTGCTGGAGTGACTAATTCATTAACTTGCCCCACTTCCATGACTTCCTCCTTTTTTTCTGAGAGTACCAGGTGAGCAAAACTCACCAGCAAGCAGCAGAGACAAGGAAATTCAGAGCTCCAGATGAGAGAAACAAAAGAGTGAGAGAACTTGGGCCCCCAACCATTCCTCACGCTATAAGAACATAGTCTCTCTAGTCAGATCTGAAGCCCAATTCTGTTACGGCCTAACTTAAGGTATTCCTCACTTTATGCGCTAGAGTTATGATGAAAGAATTTGAGGACATATGTATTTGGTTTATTATATTCTAAACCCATTAGGAAAATTTGCTAATTCAAAGGATCCTTTACAGAAACACTTTTTGGGGGGTACAGAATTACTTTGCCATACAAATAAATATCCTTTAATGATTGCCTTTCTAAATTTAGATATGTGTGTATCAAGCTTTCTTAAAATGAAGACACATCGATACTAAAAAATAAAAAAAAAGGGAGGAATCATTGGATCTTCCAGAAACACTGCTCTGTAAGGGTCACAAATATCCCTACTTGTCATTGTTATAGAATCATTGTTACTTTGCCTGTAATGTTATTGATTTATTAATATATATATTATATTATCTTTTCATATGTTTTCTAAGGAACATTTATATTGACAAGATCCTTTATTTTGGCAAAGGCATAAATTATTGTCTCTTTTTATACAAAAAATAAAATTTACTAAGTATGTTCTCTGGTTTTGTGTTTTTTTTCTCTTCTGTGGAGAATTTCTATCCCCAGGTGCTGCTCATTGCTCAGTCTGATTGATGCCTTACCCATCAGGCTTCATTTATTTCTTTGTAGCTGTACTGACATTTGGAGTTACTTAAGAAACACTATTCCTAAAATATTTTATTTGGGAACTCAACTTCTGGCTTCCTACTTACACACAAGGCAAACTAAGAAGCAACATTATTAACTTCTGGCCTTAGACTTTACACTTTCAACCTTTTGGGTCCCCAATCTCTGGTCCCAATTTCCTACACTTGTCCAGATCCACTAACTCCCTTGGGAACGAAGGCGAACTGGTTCCGTTAACCCAGGGAATGAAGGTGCCCAGGGTCTCCTTTCATTATGAGCTTTTCTTCTGCAATCCCTCTTTAGGCACAGTTGCCTAATTTTTGCCTCACCATTTCCTTTAAAGGAGGGAGTCTGCAGTTATCTTGCAATTGTTGGGGGCAGAAATATACTATAATTCCGCACGAAGGGACATTTTCCTTATCTGAAAGAGGAACTTCAGTATCAACAGCTGGCAGTCACAACCAAGTAATTTCCTTTACAAAAATAAACATCACATGTCCCCCGTTCAGGGAGCTCACACTACAATTTACCTTTCCATTTTCTTCAGCAAATCCAAAAGGAATATGCAATGATTGAGATGATAGATTGGTTTCCTGTATGGTGCCACTGCTGATAATTTTCCGAAAAAGCCTGGCTCCTCTTTTCCTGTATACCCCGTGGCCTCCCCAATTCCCCCCTCCCCCGCCCCAGAGATCTCTGTTCAGAAATAAACAGGAAGACTTGGTGGGTTACACAAGACATTTCTTCTTCAAGCATACATATTCTATCAAGCATTACTCAATTCTACTCAGACTTCTTATATTTCCGAATTTCCTTGGTGTCTACATTTTGATGGAGTCAAACATTTACAAAACAATCCATGCGCATTGGACAAACTTAAAACAATACAACCCCCCCCCCAAAAAAAAAACAACACCACTCTGATCAGTTAGCAGTTGCTGGTTCATTCTTTGAGATTACCCTGTGTATATGCATATGTAAACGTGTGTGTGTGTGTGTGTGTGTGTGTGTGTGTGTTTAGGGTCGTTTTCCTCTTTTACTTCCTTTCTGCAAAGTATCACTCAACTTTATAATTCAGTTTCCTGTTGAAGAAATGACATTTGAGGCGTCCCTCACGTCCGGGATGTTTCTGTAAACATTCTTTTAAAAAACTGTGTTTTTAAAAAATGTGCTGATCTGAGAGAGAGACACGGACTTGTTGCTCTAGTTATGCATTCGTTGGTGGATTCTTCTTTGTGCCCTGACCGGGATCCAACTGCAAACTTGGATGGGGAGGACCAACTGCGCTACCCGGCCAGGGCCGTCCTGGATGTTTCTAGATTTTAATAAAACAAAAAAAAAGGAACCCCGCGCCGAGGCTGCTTCCACTTTTCCCAACAAAGTTAAAAATTCCCCGAGAGACGACTTCCAGCTGCTTGGCGGATAACGGAGAAGAGAACAGGAGAGGGCGGCGGCGCCTGAGGTCCCGGGGTAAACAAAGGATGCGCGACAAGGCTGGAGACACGGCTCCGGACCGCAGTTCCCTTTTCGCTGGGCCGGTGCACGCTGCGGGAAGCTACCACGGAGGGTGCAACAAGGCAGCCCACTCGGTCCGGCGCCCCACCGGGCCCACGCGG
>NW_005871136.1:3158937-3189630 GCF_000147115.1 Myotis lucifugus
ATATATATATATACGGGGCCCCGGAGATAGATATATCTATATAAATATATCATCTACATATATACCCTTGTATATCCCATCTGTACCCTATATATATATATATATATACCCATACATCTATATCTCTATAGATATATATATATATATATCTACCTGGATATCTATGCCCCCCTATATATATTCATATTTATATATGTATCTATATATAGCCCTGTATATGCCCCTCCATATATATATATATAGCCATATATATATATATATATACAGGCCCACCGGAGGGAGAGGCGCGGAAACCCACTTCCACAGCTCGATATAGATACATATATATATGCGCCGGAGCGCATGCGTCGTCGCGAGGCTGCGAGGCGCCGCTCGGGGATGCTGGCGCCGAACGGGAGGGGACGGTGAGGGTCAGTTCCTTTAAGCGGATGCGGACTTTCCTCAGTGATGGCTTTGGATTTTATTTCCTCCTGGACCCGCGCCCTGTTGAGTGATTCTCTTCCTCCTCCGTGTCCTGCTGCTTGGGCCGCGGCCAGCAGGCGGCTTCCGGGAAGTCGACAGGTCTTCCCTCGGTAAACCCTTAACCTTTCCGAGCTCTGGGCCCGGCCCAGCAAGGCCGAGGTTTGTGAAACAGAAGCAGAAATGCCGTCCCAGGAGCGTTTGCCGGCTTCCAAAAGTTTGGTCCCTGGAACTTTGCCCCAAAGAACCGCGGACTTCACGCTCCCACGTGCCTGGTGAATGTCCCATCTCGCAGCCAGCGCGTCCCGGCCCCGCCCCGCCCCGCCCCGCACACCAGCGCATCACCACGCGCCGGGGGCCACGCTTTACGCTACAAGTCGAATTATTGCGTCCGTTGGAGGAGAACTGAATTCCCAGTACATCTTACTGGTTTTCAGCAATGTTGGTGTATTTACGAACAAGTTCCAGACGGTATCGTGGCAGCGGCAAATATGGATGCTCCCGTGGGTCAAATTGTTGCTCAGCGCCTTCCATTCCATTGAGGTATGTTGTGTAGGAGGCGATGCCAAGTCTGCAAAGAAAAGGATCAGAAGTCGCAAGTGTGTCTTCATTTTTGTTAATGCTCCAAGCAGGGGAAAAGCTGCTTGCTCCGTGAGACATTTGCTCATTGATAACTGAAATCCAACGTGTATTGTAAAATTCAGAGTGCATTGTGCCCCGTTACAAAAATAAAGCCACTTGGGAGTTTTTGCTTTGGCGGCCCATATACTAAAATTGAAACAATGTAGAGACGTTAGCAGTTTGAATGCAACAGCACATTAAGAGGATTATACATCCTGACTAAGTGGGATTTATTCCTGGAATTCGGGAATAAATATGAAAAATCAATCAATGTGATATACCACAATAACAGAATGAATGACAAAAAGATGACCACCTCTAGGAAAAAAACTTTTTAAAAAATCTGTATGAGATAATGGATATTAACTGAACTTCATGTGGTCATCACCTCACAATATACATATTCATATACAATATACATAGTCAAGTCAGTAGGCTGTACACCAAGCATGTCAAACTCAAAGGCTAACATGGGCCAATAAAATGAGGCATACGGCCCATGGGCTGCACGTTTGACATGCTTGCTGTACACTTTAAACTTATACAGTTTTGTATGTCAATTATAGCTCGATAAAACTGGAAAAAATTTAAACCATGAAAATGTAAGTTTTATGGGGCAAGAATTTTTTGGTCTGTTTTAGTCTCTTCTATATGCTCAGTAACCGGAACAGCCTCTGGCATATAATAGGTACTCAATCATATTTGATGAATGAATGAATGAGAAAATACAAAGACTAATGTATTGCCATTACTTTTTATCTTTTAAGTGAACTACAACAAGGAGATACGAAGATTAACTAAAGATAGTACTAACGTAGAAGGAAGATTCAGGGACAGAGGTATTTATTTATTTATTTATTTATTTATTTATTTATGAGAGAGAGAGAAAGAGAAAGGGAGAGAGAAACATCAATTTGTTGTTCCACTTATTTATGCATTCATTAGTTGTTTCTTGTATGTGCCCTGACTAGGGATCAAACCCACAACCTTGGCATACCAGATGATGCTATAACCAACTGAGCTCCACGGCCAGGGCAGAGACAAAGATATTTAGAAAATTTATTTTCAAAGAGGTACAAGGAAGTGGTCAACAAGCACTTGAAAAGTTGCTCAACATCATTAGCCATTAGGCAGATGCAAATCAAAATCACAGTGGGGTCATACCCACTACAATGGCTATCATAAACATACACACACACTCCCCCAGTAGCAAGTATTGGCCAGGATGTGAAGAAATTGGAATACTCATACATTGCTGATATGAATGTAAATGATTCAGCCACTTTGGAAGACAGTTTGGCAGTTTTTCAAAAGGATGAACACACAGTTACCATGTGACCCATCACTTCCACTCCTAGAGAAAATAAACCAAGAGAAATGAAAACCTGTGTGCACACAAAACTTTTACAAGACCGTTCATAGCAACATTATTCATAATAATAAAAAAATGGAAATAACCTAAATGTCCATCAGCTGATGAATGGATAAATAAAATGTGATATAGCCATAAAATGGAATATTTTTTGGCAGTAAAAAGAAATGAAGTACTGATATAGGCTGCAACATGAATGAACCTTGAAAACATTGTGCTAAGTCAGTGGTTCTCAACCTTCTGGCCCTTTAAATACAGTTCCTCATGTTGTGACCCAACCATAAAATTATTTTCATTGTTACTTCATAACTGTAATGTTGCTACTGTTATGAATCGTAATATAAATATCTGATATGCAGGATGGTCTTAGGCGACCCCTGTGAAAGGGTCGTTCGACCGCCAAAGGGGTCGTGACCCACAGGTTGAGAACCGCTGTGCTAAGTGAAAGGAGCCAATCAAAAAGACTAGTTTGTGTGATTCCATTTATATTAAATGTCCAGAATAGGCAAATTCAGAGACAGAAAACAAGATTAGTGGTTGCCTAGAGTTCAGGGTGAGGGTGTATGTGGGTTCTGGGATGGACAATGACTGCTTACAGGTATAGGGTTTCTCTTTGGGGTGATGAAAGTGTTCAAAAATTGATTGTATTGATGGTTGCACAACTGTGAAAATACTAAGAATCATTGAATGGTACACTTAAATGGGTGAATTGTATGGTATGTATGGTTTCTCTAGACATACACAAGCCAATTGAAATAAAATTTATATTCCTCCTCCAGTACAAAAGATAGCATGCAATCACAGTTTTGTACCTTGCTATTTTTCTTTAAATATATAAATATATAGAGAAATTGTGGAGCTTTCCATATGTGCACACAAAATTTTTCTCTTTCCTGCTACATGGTATTCCATAGTATGGTTATCACCATGACTTTTGCCCATAAATTCTGCCCATCACCGCGGGATTGGTTAATAGCTAAGTTAGTTGCTTAATAAATAAATCATGGTATAATTTGGGGAACGCCAGGAGAGAAGCCCAGGGCCAGAGCAGCTTTCCCATGAAGCAGTGGCAGGCTGCGGGCAGAGGCTTGCCTGGAGGGTGAATGATAGAACCTGTCAGGTGGAAAAGCTCAGGAGCCATCCTCCAACACTAGTGAGGATGGTGCCCCTGCTGGAGGGAATGCAGTGCTTCTAGAGGCAGTGGGAATGACACTAAGGCCCGCCACTTGTCCTCAGGGTCCTCACTCAGCCCCTCCACTGCTCCCTTCCAATATTTCTGCATCAACTCCTGCCTTTTCCTTAAGAACCATTGAATCCCAGAGGTTTCCATTGGCTAACGCCTCCCTTTCTGAGACGTCTTATCCCTGCCTCAGTAACCACAGGGTGATGATTCCCAATGTACATCTCTACTCTAGACTTCTCTTTTGGACTTTAGACTTGCACATCTATCTGCTCTCTCCCATCTCCATTTGGAGGTCTCAGAAGCACTACTAACTCTTCATTTCCAAGAGCTCACTCATATCTCCCCAAATCTGGCCTTCTCCCAGTGTTACTTCTCTCAAGGAATGGCATCTCTGTCCACCTGCACAAGCTAGAAACCTAAGAGTCATCCCCAGCCTCTCCTTTTTCTGCATTTTCCCATACCCAGTCTTCCCAGCCTTAGATCTGGCCTTTGCATCTCCACTGCTCACTCTATCCAAGTTCCACTGGCTACCACAATCTCCTAACTGGTCTAACAGCATCTTTTTGCTCAGCTATCCTCTCAACATGGCGGCTGAAATTTTGTCTTTTTTAAAATATGAAATTTGATTTTGTCACCTGCTTACCCCCTTTAATAATGTTCCATCGCTTTAAAAATTGAACAGAATCTCTAGCATAGCCTTCAAGGTCCATGGTCTGGCCCTACCTGCTTTCCTCCATTCTCACTTTGTGCCACATCCTTGGGGCTTTCCTACTGTGAGGTCATGCTCCCTCTTGCCATCGGCTTTTTGCTCACGCTCTTCCCTCTGTCTGTATCAACTTCTGTTCATTCTTCAAAGCACAACTCATGGGAGTCTTCTTGTGTCCCTCCACTTGGGACACTTCCTTTTCATCATTGCTGTTATTGTCTCCTGTTACTATGCGTTCCTTTGAGTGGTTCCAGCATCTGATTAATGTCTGTCTCCTTCACTAGGCTGGAAACAACCTCAGTCCATCGGCTGCCTGGTTTTGCTAAACATTGTCACCCAACAATTAATTTCGAATAAGTGAATGACTGCTGGTTCCATGACAACCGTGAATGGTGCCTCTTTACCATCTTTAGCCACAACCATTCCCTTGGACACACTGTAGACCACAGTCCTATTTCTTACTTCCTGGGGCTGCTGTGGAGGAAGAAGCATCCGCCAGCCAAGAGCTTGTGCTCTGGAGGCAGGGAGATATGGGCCCATTTCTGTGCTGCCATTTACCAGCTGTGGACCACTATCTCTCTGAACCTCCGTTTCCCAGTCTCTAAAAGCGGGTTACCACTTACCTCATAAGGTTGTGTGTTTTTTAAGTCACACCCAATACATTTAATATTTTTTTTCAAAAATATCTGGCACACTATTCATTTTCAAAGTTTCAAATTGTCCCCACAATGTTTTTTTTGTGTGTTTTTTTTTGCTTTTCATGATAGTGACAATTTTGAAGAGGTCAGGCTCATTGTCTGGTAAAATGTCCCAAATTCAGCTGCCTCATGATTAGATTCCAGGTAAACATTTTCAGCAATGATGTTGTGTTCTTCCCCATACATTCCACCAGGAGGCAGACAAAACCAGTTTATCCCATGATTGGTGATACTAAATTCAGTCACTTGGTTAAGGTGCCCTTAATGTCACAGAGCTATGATGGGGGATTAAATGAAGGAATGTACCCCAGGGGTCTGGTCCATAAACCTTACTTCTTGCCTATTCCCCTTCAACCTTCACTTTTGGGCAAATACACAACATTCCTGACTACACTTTGTCACCACAAGTGCCTCTTGGTGGGACTGGTGGTTATCACTAATCTGAGACTACTTTAAAAAAAGTCTTCTAATGAAATTTTCAATAAAAGTAGGGAGAGTATTATAATGAATCTCAATGTATTCATTACTCAGTTCCAAAAATTATCACCATTTCACTAATTTGTTTTCTTCCCCCCACTTTTTATTTTTCTGGTGCATTTTAAAGCAAACCCAAGATAGTATATGAATTCATACATAAATACTTTAATATGGTTCATCATTAACAAATAGGGACTTTCTTCCTTCCTTCTTTCTTTCCTTCTTTCCTTCCTTTCAATCACCATTAATACCTAACGAAATTTAAGATAATGTCTTAATGTTATCTAAAAACCGAATCATATTCAACGCTTTGACATTGCTTTGGAGTTTTATCTTTTTACGCTTCTTTTCTTTTTCCTAATGCACAGGTCCAGGAAGTCTACAGCTGCCACTTGGGAAGACAGTTCACTTAGGAGTTCTCCTCATTCTGCTGGTCCCGTTTGGCAGGTAAGTGCTAATGGTCGATGCACATTTTTGGAGATAGTAGGCACTGGTTCAGTATGTCCAGAAATTGCTGTGGTGCTTCTCAAACTGTACACAGATCACCTGGCGGTCATATGAAATTGTAAATTCTGATTTCACGGCTCTGGAATGGGGTCTGAAGTTCCTCATTCCCCAGCAAGCTTCCAGGTAAGGCCGATGCTGCTGGTCGGCAGAAAATACTTTGAATACCACAGTGTTCGTGGAAGGTGAATCTTGATGTTTTGGATGTAGGTGATAAGAAGGAAACAAGTTAAGTAAAGCCTTACATTTTTTGAGTCTTTGATTCTAATCTCTAGCAGTTTCCAAGCCCAGACATTCCACTCCACATCTGGGAAGGAGAAAAGCAAACTTGAATTAACATGTTGAACGCCCCCCTCCCCCCCAAAAAAATTACTGTATGTTTGTTCCAATTTCTCCGATATAGTCAACAATCCTAGTGTCTTGTTTGATGCATGGAAGCATTCCCCAGACTGTCACACAGACTTTCTTCTTATCCTTTTCAAAATGTTTGTTTCTAAAGGCAGGCAGATGTGTAGTTAAAGAGCAGAGACAGACCAGTCTCTGCAGGTGTGGCCTAAGAATTTGTAGTTTTAATAAGCACCCAGGTGATGGAGACTAGACTAGGTGAGGGAGAGATTATTTGTGCTCATGAGAAATGGGAAGAATGGTTGGAAAGTTTCAAATAATTTGCTCGTGGATTTATCATGTTGGTGTGAGGTTTGCATCACATACTTATTGAGCATCTTCTATGGGGACAAACAAGACAGAAATATCCTAGCAGTAGGGGAGACAGAAAACAAACATGCACACAAATAACTAAGACAATTTCAGGCGCTGAAAGATGTTACAAAGAATTGTAAAAGAATTAAAACAGCCCTAGCTGGTGTTTCTCAGTGGTTAGAGCATCGGCCTGTGCACCAAAAAATTGTGGGTTCAGTCCCTGGCCCCATTTGGGGCTCGTATGGAAGGCAACTAATCGATATGTCTCTCTCATATCAAAGTTTCTTGCTCTCCCTTCCCTCCCTCCCTTCCTTCCACACTGTCTCTGAAAAACAATGGGGGGAGGGGGAGGAGGATCCTCTGGTGAGGATTAAAAAAAAAAGAATTAAAACAGACCCTAGTTTTCCACGTCGTAATCTTTACCATCTTTCCTTTTTCTCTCTCTTCTTCTTTCCTCTTTCTCCCCTTTCTGTTTCTTCCTCCCCTGAACCTGAATTAGCACTCAGTGACAACAGGGCTGAGAAAAACCGCTCTCAAAATTAGCATGGAACCAGTGAGTGAACTGAGGTGGAGGCAATTGGGACCCAACATGCTCAGCTTTCTGTGCCAGGTAATGCTTGTGCCCTGCAGGTGGAAGTTGGGTTTTGGAAGGAAGTCCCAATCCAGTCCCCTGCCTGAGAAAGAGCTGATGTGCTGGCCATCTGCCTCCCCGCCCTGCCCCCCCCCACCCCCCCAGGTAAAACCATAATCCTAAACTAGAAGCTGAGGGGGGAGGGAGCCCTATCTTCTTGGCACCTGCCTGGAGTAAAGCTTCTGTCACATAGAGTTAGGAGGAGATGGGGTCAGTTGATGGCTCAACTGCCACAAACCCTTACTGTTCTTATCAAGACTTACTGCCCAGCTGCTGTGGCTCAGTGGTTGAGTGTTGACCCATGGACCAGGAGGTCGAAGTTCCATTCCAGTCAGGGCACGTGCCCTGGTTGCTGGCTTGATCCTCAATAGGGGGCATGCAGGAGGCAGCTGATCAGTGATTCTCTCTCATCACTGATGTTTCTATCTCCCTTTCCCTTCCTCTCTCTGAAATAAATAAAAATGTATTTTTTTAAATTCACTAAATTTTCTTGAATAAATGTTTCTCTGTTTGCTGTATACTCTTAGGACAATATCCAGAGACTTTAAATGGTTGCTTTCCATAATTTTCTCTAGTTAAATGATTCTTTCAGCAGGGAGTGTCAGACAACACTGTTATTGTAGGAGTGTGGTCACCTTAGAGCAGCGGTTCTCAACCTGTGGGTTGCGACCCCTTTGGGGGTCGAATGACCTTTTCACATGGGTCGCCTAAGACCATCGGAAAACACATATATAATTACATACTGTTTTTGTGATTAATCACTATGCTTTAATTATGTTCAATTTGTAACAATGAAAATACATCCTGCATATCAGATATTTACATTATGAATCATAACAGTAGCAAAATTACAGTTTTGAAGTAGCAACGGAAATAATTTTATGGTTGGGGGTCACCACAACATGAGAAACTGTATTAAAGGGTCGTGGCATTAGGAAGGTTGAGAACCACTGCCTTAGAGGTTTTCATTTCCCCCATAACTTTAGTATGAAAATTTTTAAACAGCAAAACTGAAAGGTTTTCACAACAGATACCCATATTCTCCTTACCAATATTCTACCAGTAACATTTTAGTATAGTTATTTTATTATATATCTGTCCATCTACCTATCATTCACTCTGATGTATTTTTTGATGCATTGCAAAGTAAGTTTTAGACATCAGTAACTCCTAAATTTCTAGCATATGTATCATTAATTAGAATTCAATATTTTCAATTGCATTTAGCATTCAATATTATATTAGTTTCAGGTGTATAGTATAGTGGTTCGACATTTCTATAACTTATGAAGTAGAATTCAATATTTGCATTTTTTATTTTGAGGTAAAATTTACATACAATGAAATATATAAATCTTAAGTATAGCCATTGAATTCTGACAAATTCATGCACCTAGAGACAAACCAAACTCCTATCAGGATATGAAACATTTCCATCACCTCACAAAGTTCCCTCGTTTCTCTTCCTCAGTCTATCACCACCACTTCCCTGTGATGATTTTCGCTCACCAGGTTAGTCTTTCCTGTTCTGGAACTGTACATAAAAGAAATCATGCAGTATAAACTCTTTCCTGTTAAACTTTTACTTACCCTAATGCTTTTGAGAGGCATCCATGTTGGAGGAATCAGTTAATTTCTTTTATTGCTGAATGGTATTACATGGTAGGAATTTACCAATTCGTTTATCCAGTCTCCAGTTGACAGTCACCTGGGTTATTTACTGGAGGACTGTAGGCAGAGGGTTGACCTCTAATTACCCTTTAGATAGGTCACTGTGGTTAGTTAGTTAGTGGAAGGTGAGCTATAAGGACAGGGCAAGAAGAGACAATAGAGCAATCAGGAGGCTCTGTCAGTAGTTCCGGTGATAGTTGAGGTTGGCTTGGGTGCACATTGTAGCATTGGAGATGGTGAGAGGCGGTCTGATTCAGGGTGTATTTTGGAAGTCAAACTGATAGGAATTGCTGATGAATAGGATGTGGAAAGTGAAAGAAAAGAAAGAATCAAAGATGACTCTATTCCCTCAAGCCATTCCTTTAACCATACTTTGCCAACATGATGGTGGAGAGGCAAGCCGGAAACTCTCTGCTTGGAAATTTGGCTAAAAACCAATTGGAAGGCAATCAGTAAGCAAATATTTGCCAAATGCTCCCAGGTGGCACTTAATTAGTTCATATGCTGTACCCTGTGAACACATGCAGCTCTTCAGAAATCCAGCATAATTTGCAGTGTCTCTTGCCATGGTAATATCACTGTTAGAAATATAAGTCAACTTAATTTTTGAATCCCTACTTTATTCCCCCTTGCCACCTGCCACCCCACTCGGCCCAGCACTTCTGAGCTGTTGGCTTTAAGATTCAACTTCCCTTCTTTTAAACAGGAAACTTTTAAATGTCAGTTCTTTCTTATTTTAATCTTTAAACATGTCACTGTGTTTCTCATAATAGAAGATTCTGTGATTGACCTTTTGTCTAAGTGTTACATAACGAATGAGACCTTTACAAATAATACAGATGAGATCAAGTTAAACTCATTAAACAAGTATTTATTGAGTGCCTACTATGTGCTAGAAATCGTGCTCAGCATTGGTTATACCAGAGTGAATAAGACAGTGTCTGCCCTCAAAGAGCTCAAAGAATATGTATATGGGAGGGGTTTATTAGCTGATCGTTTTTATGATAGTAGAAAGCCTGTACAATGGCACTCAAGAGAGGCTTAAGAATAAAACCAGAAAAAAAACCCCAAAACTCCCAGAGGAGGTGTTTTCGTTGAGAACTGAGGGGTCAGAAAAAAACAAGCCAGAGAAATTGGAGTGGGACAGAATAGGGTATTCCAGATGGGAGAAGCATGACGTAGGATCCAGATGTGTACATGGTTGGGTTCAGGTGAAATGAAAGTTAGCAAATGACCATTGAGTGAATGAGCAGTATGAAATTTAATTTTTACTGTTAGTTAGAGCTGTTTGAAAAGAGGGCAGAATCCAGAGTGGAGTGGGTTGAGGAGGAAGTAGAAGGTGAGGAAACAAAGCTAATGAATAGAGACAACTCTTCAGAGCAGTTGGGCTGCGAAGGTGAAGAGAGAGAGGCTAGTAGTTGGATAAGGATATGGGGGTGACAGAGAGGTGGTTTTTGTTGTTTTTTTTCCCCCCAAGAAGAAAGAGAATTGAGTAAGTTAAAATGCGAGAGGAGGCCTTTGGAGAGAAGTTGAGTTCAGAAGAGAGGGAGTGAATAATAAAAATGTGTAGTTCTTGAAAAGGTGAGAGGGGATGTAATCCAAAGCTCTGATGGGGAAACTGGCCTTAAACAGGAGATAGAACAACATCAATATTGTAGCACAAAATAGGAGGGAAGACAGAATGGTAAGGGAGGTTAGATGCTTGCATTGAAGAGTTGAGAAGTCCATGTCTGATGGCTTTTCTTCTCTCTGGGAAGGAGGGGAAGGTATGTGGTCAGAAGATGGTTGGAGAAGGTTCTTGTGGAGAGGGGGAAGGGTTTGCAGATGACTGTTGAAGTGATCATAAACTGATGTAGGTGATCATAAACTCCTTGTAAAGTAAGCTGCCTTTGTGTGATTTTCTCCATTCGACGTTTGCCCACTTGGGCTTGGAGAAAGCTAGGAGAAATCAATGTTGGGGCCTTTGGGGTTATGATTGCTGGAAACAATTCAGCATTTCTCAAACCGGTCTTTTTCAAAACATTCTCCTAACTGATCTTACTAGGTATATTGATAAAAAAAAAGTTGTTAGTCCAAGAAGTTTGGGAGCACTGCTTTATACTCTATTTTTTTTAAATCTGAACAATAAAGATTTAATTTAAAAATAAATAAATTAAATTAAATTAAAAAAAAGAAATGCACAGACTGAAGCAAAACATGGAAGATATATTTCTTTCAAATTGAAACAAAAAGCACTGTGGTAACATTACCTATATTAGAAAAAATAGACTTACTTTAAAACAAAGGCAATAATAGAAGAAAAATAAAGGGATTACATAATGCTAAAAGGATAATTCCAACAAGAGAATATATCTCTTACAAACATTTATACACCCAACATAGGAGCACCTAAATACATAAAAGTATATTAACAGACATAAAAGGAGATATCAACAGTATAACAATAGTAGGGTACTTTAACACCCTACTTACATCATTAAATAGATCATCCAGGCATAAAATCAACAACAATGGCCTTAATTGAGACATTAGACCACATGTTCTTTTTTATTATTATTGTTTAAAGTATTCCATATGTCTCTTTTTTCACCGATTGACCCCCTCCCCCAGCCCCAGGACAAGCTCCCACAGCCCCAGTGTCTGTGTTCATTGGTTGTGCTAATATGCATGCATACAAGTCCTTTGGTTGATCACCTACCCTCCCCTTCCACCAAGGGGGGGTCTCAGATTGGAGAGGGTGCAGGCTGGGTTGAGGGACACCCCCCTGTGCATGAATTTTGTGCACCAGGCCTCTAGTTGGTGTATTAAAAAGCCATAGTTTTCTGGGTGTTAATTTTAAATCCTGCTACATTGCCAAATTCATTTATTAAGTCTAGTAGTTTTTGATAGAGTGTGATTTTCTATGTACAATATCATGTCATCTGCGAATAAGGACAGTTTTACTTCTTTTCCAATTTGTATGCCTTTTATTTCTTCTTCTTTTATGATTGCTATGGCTAGCACTTCCAGTACTATGTTGAACAGGAGTGGTGAGAGTGGGCATCCCTGTCAGATATAAGTATTCCTACCCCAGCTTTTGTTTTCATTTCTATTCTCATGAAAATTTTTTTCCATCCCTTCACTATCAGTCTGTGTTAGTCCTTTGTTCTGAGGTATACTCTATTCTTAATATGCACATGAACATATTTGAAGTTCTGAAGGTCTTAACCCAGTTAAATTTAGAATAGCCAACTTTTTCAAGCTTAGTTGCATCCAGAATGCTGTGTGTGTGTGTGTGTGTGGCGCATATGTTAAGGTATCATAGTTTGGTTTATGATGGGTTAGATAATCAAGAGTTTCCTCCATTCACCTTATCTTTACAGGAGCCTTTATTCCTTTCATTTAGCACATTTACTTGTTCTGTAGTTAGCCATTTAAATCACATTGATTTGGGATGCAATCAATGAATCCCAAATGTTCTATGAAATGTACCTCATTCTTTTTAAAAAAAAATATATATATATGTGTGTGTGTGCATATATATATATATATATATATATATATATATATATATATATATATATACTTCAGAGAGGAAGGGGAAGGGAGAGAGAGACATAAATATCAACAATGAGAGAGAATCATTGATCGGCTGCCTCCTGCACACCCCCTTCTGGGGATCCAGCCCGCAATCCGGGCATGTGTTCTGACCAGCTGTCGAACCATGACCTCCTGGTTCAACACTCAACCACTGAGCCACGCCGATCAGCCTGCTCTGTATTTTTATAATGTCTACTCTGCCACTCTCTTTGAGATGACTTGAGTGGGGACCAAAAGAGCCCTGGCTGTGGCATCTCCCCAGTCAGGACACTTGGCTGGTAGTGTGCTATTTGAGTGAGATTGAATGTGATTGAATGAGGATGGAAGAGAAATCTATTGGAATCGTCAGCTCTTCATCCTTCATGTATTATTCTCTGATTAAAGTAGGGTTTCTCAACAACTGCACTATTGACATTGTGGACCAGAGCATTCTTTGTGGTGGAGGGAGCTTTTCTATGCATGGAGGGAGGTTTAGCAGCATTCCTGGCTCCTCCTCACTAGATTTCAGGAACACTGCTACCCCCAGCCCCAAGTTGTGACAACCAAAAATGTCTCCAGACATTACCAAATGTCCCTTGGGGCAGGGAGGCGGAGCAATGATGGGGAGGGGGTGGTGGGGGAGGGAGGGGGAAGGGATCGCCTCCAGTTAGAACTTCTGCTGAAAAGAAACTAGAAGATCAGGAAGCTATCATCTCCTAATCACTATCAGTATGATCAGCAATGCCATAAAGGGCTCGTGATCTACTGTTAAGCATCACCTTAATGAGGATGTTACCAGAAATGATGGAAGACAGTCCTTGAGAGCCAAGACCAGGTGTTAGCATGATATTCACAGCTGACATTTAGGGAGTGCCTGCGTGTGTGCCAGACACTTGCTAAGTGCGCTCTGTACTGCCATTATTGTACCCACCCTACAGCTGAAGGATCTGAGACATGGAGATGTTAAGGGACTTGCCTGAGCTCACCCAGCTGGTAATAAGAGTCACCTGGGCAGCATAGTTCCAGAGCCCATGTGCTCATGAGCACATAACCCTCCTGTCATACTGTCCTTCCTATAACATCTGTAGTTCTTCATTCTGTATAAATTCAGCGTAGCACCGAGCACATGACAGGTTGTCACTAGACCCTTATTGTTTCTGTCCATATTGACATTAGCATTTAATGGGGCACTTTGCTCCAAATGTCTGCTGCACAAGCATCTGTGCTCAAATATCACTTCCTCAGTAATAGCGTTCCTTATCACCGTCTTTATACATTACTGCCCTTCACCCGTAGCTCCTTATCCTAATCTACTCCTACTTGTAATACATATGATCATATATTTATTGCTTGTTGTGCCACTCCCCAACTGAAATATAAGCTGCATGAAAAGAGGGGCTTTGCCTGTGGTTTGCTGCTGTATCCATAGCACCTAGGACATACCTTGGCATATAGTAGATGCCCATTTAATGTATGAAATTAATGAACAACCCTTTAATGGAAATGCTATATTCAAATCTCCTTACTCTGGTTATTTATCATTACTTTTCCCTCAATACTGCATTTCAAAAGTAACCTTTCTCTTAATGACCGGGAACATTTGTGCAGAAGAGGGGCAAAACCCTCGACAGGTTATTGGGAATCCTAAACTAATGTCTATCAGAGATTTATTGTTATCTGGCCTTTGTCACTCACATATATTCATTTTAAATTTTGCTTTGCTGGTCTGTGAAAATAATTAATAGAAGTCATGATAATGTACATAGTCTGTAAAATTAATTTATATTTAGCTTGGGTTTAAATCACATAGTCAATTATAAACTGTATTTAAAAGTTTTTTAATCCACACCTGATGATATGTTTATTGACTTTTAGAAAGAGGAAGGGAGAGAGAGAGAAACATTGCCTCCCATATGTGCCCGACTGGGAATCAAACCCACAACCTAGGTATTGACCAGGAATCAAGCCCAAAACCTTTTGGTGTAGAGGACAACACTCCAACCAATGGAGCCACCTGGCAAGGGCTATGAACTATTTTTTGAGAAACATGTTACAGATAATATAATGGAAGATTTTTGCACAAAAATAATCAGAAGTTGATTCAACCTTCCCATCTCTCTCCATAACTACTATTCATAAGTTGAAAAGGATAGTTTTAATTAACATTTACTAAAAACTTAGCCATTGTTCTCATTATATGGATAATGAAGCCATCTAGTAACAGAGTTAAATGACAGTCAGTCTAAGCCCCTTTGTTTCAAAATGATCTCTTTCTCACCCTCCAAAAAACTATCTAAAATGTTTTGACTCCTTTCTCTCCCCAAAGTGGAGGGCTTAGGGTAGGTTCCCAGTATGGTTTTTGTGAAAACATCAATTGCTGACCTGAAATAAGGCAGTTCAGTCCACTTTGTTTGATCTAGACATGAGAGAGCTCATTCCCCAAACTTGCATACTAGCCCTGAGAAATTTAGATAAAATGCCCCCTCATCTGTGTTTAAACACCCTCAGATCCCCTGCAGCTACATAGGCTGAGCAGGCAAATAGGTGCCTTTCTGTTGCTTGGATTTAGGGATGGAACAGATGTCTCCAAATTAGGAAGGATGTTTAGCAGAACACCATCTTCTAGGCTCGTCACAGGTTCTCAGCTCCTCAAACTCCCCATATGCCACAATTGGTGTACTGCCACCTTCATCACTGAATTCCACTGTCAGCCACCTGAGCACATGAACAGGAGACTAAGTGCCCACTAAGTCTTGCTCAACACTGGGTCCGATTTTTAAAGAGGTTATATAGCATGGCTTTATGCTACAGCTACACTGTCTTACGTTTGTGGAAGCAAGAACCTTTGCCTGGGAGATCCTAGGCTCTTGAGGTGTCTAGAGTGGCTTGGATTTGGATGTTAGAATAAATTCACTCCTTTAAAGCCCCATATAAATTAACTTCAAAGACACAGCTGGCAGAGGTAGCTACTTAAGCATGTAGAAACATAAGGAAAGATGAAATGATGTTACCTTTCAAGTTTGGACAAAATGAAATATTTTAAAAGTTAGGACTCAGAGGCCCATGGAGTTCCCAGATAGATTTAGACCTTCTTCCAATGCCTTCCAACCTGAGGACAGCAGCAGTATCAGGAGTAAGTGGTATAGACACTTGGCATGCCATAAAAAGTCACCTGTCTTGGAGCAAGAAGGCCAACAGCGCTGGTGCCCATTGCCAGGCTGGCCATGAAAGAATCACCTGGTCACTTGTTTTATATAATCCCATCCCCTGTCCTGGGAGATTCCAATTCCAGCAAAATGCATTTTTAACTGATGATTCTGATACACAGCTAGATCTGGGGAATGTCGCAAAGACTGAGAGAAACAACTTTTCTTCTTAGGAGAAGTGACCAGGAAGGGCTCAGTATCACCAGTCATACTGGGACTGAGGTCCTCTGGCTGAGGGATCAGATTTAAAAAACTCCTTGCCCAGACTCTAGAGCAGCGGTTCTCAACTTGTGGGTCGAGACCCCTTTGGGGGTCGAACGACCCTTTCACAGGGGTCGCCTAAGACCATCGGAAAACACATATATAATTACATATTGTTTTTGTGATTAATCACTATGCTTTAATTATGTTCAATTTGTAACAATGAAAATACATCCTGCATATCAGATATTTACATTATGATTCATAACAGTAGCAAAATTACAGTTATGAGGTAGCAATGAAAATAATTTTATGGTTGGGGGTCACCACAACATGAGGAACTGTATTAAAGGGTCGCGGCATTAGGAAGGTTGAGAACCACTGCTCTAGAGTGATGCATAAGGTATCATTACAACTTATGCCTCACACAAGAAAGAAAGGGCTTGGTTGCTGGTTGTCTACTTTCTACAAATTCTTAAGAGGGCAATGTATCAATTAGTATTGATCAGTTTAGACTTACTTTATCATCTGACACTGGACATCTTGGTAACTTTTCTATGTGTGGGTGATCCTATATAATAAAAGGCTAATATGCAAATTGACTGAATGGCGCAATGACAGGTTGTTATGACGCACCCTGACCACCAGGGGTAAGACGCTGAATGCAAGAGCCGCCCCCTGGTGGTCAGTGCGCTCCCACAGGGGGAGTGGTGCTCAGCCAGAAGCCGGGCTTACAGCTGGCGAGCCCAGCGGCAGTGGCAGGAGCTTCTCCCGCCTTCGTGGCAGTGCTAAGCACCCCTCGGGGGATGTCCAAAAGCCAGCTTAGGCCTGCTCCTGCTAAGCTGGAAGGCAGACATCCCCCGAGGGGTCCCGACTATGAGAGGGCACAGGCCGGGCTGAGGGACACCCTCCCCCGACAGTGCATGAATGTTGTGCACCGAGCCTCTGGTAGATAATAACAAGAGAAAAAATATCTATGGAGATGATTATGCTCTTAGGTTGGGATCCTCTAAGGAGCATTTACTATTAAGAAAATTAGAAAACATAAAGTGAACATTCCAAACAGAATCTTATTTTGGAATTTTAATGTTAACAAATGGTAGCTTCCCAGGTCAAAATCTTCTATGTATTAGGAAAACACTGAGGAGAAATGACATGGAAATCAGGCCCAGCCACCCCATAAACTTCAGAGCTTGCTCTGTTGTGCAGAGATTTTGTTTTATATTATGTGATAACGAATAATGGATAACTGATGTCCAACCTCATGGGTAAGTGTCCAATCCTGTTCCTCACCCCCTTTTTGAACCCACTGGGAACTCTGAGAGCTCAGAGTTCACATCCCTGTGGAATGGACTGATGGGCTCTTTACTGGAAGACCCATTTCCTGTCTCTCCCCTTTCCCATCGGGCAGGATATGGACAGAGAAGTTAATGGATTTACTCTACTGATACTGTGTGGTACCAAATAGGACCCCAGCCACGAAGTCTCTGAGGTATACACAGATAGGAAGGCTAAAGAGAGATGGCAGTATTCCTTCTCCAGTGGTGGAATGTGCTAAACACACACACACAGTTACTGAGTCTCTTTTCTAGACCTGAATAGAGCTATAAAGCTTTCTTGGCTTGAGCATGTCTGGGCACAGCTTGTGCTCACGTGTACATACCAGCAGAGAATAAGCAAGGTTCAGACATAAGTAGCCTTCAGTTAACGTGGCTGAGGCTGGTGCCAATGGGGACAGAACCTCCTCAAGGGGTCCAAGTAGACAGAAGACCCAGCGACAGGTTTCTCTGCTCTTGCTCAGATCTGACGAGGCGGTAGCCCAGCAAGTTCATGGTATCACCACAGACTTTCTGAAGTCGAGAAACCTTTTCATAAGGCAAGGACTGGCGCCAGGCCTGGGAGATACTGAGGGCATCCCTGGAATCCGTTTTGAAGGAGTGGCTACCCATGCCCTTGCCTCGAGTGATATTGTGCACCCAGGCCTGGAGGTGTGGCAAGAATTTCAACCCTGCATATTCATACATTCGGGCAGTCTGGGCCAGGGGGTCCTGGACCACGTCCTCATAGCGCATGAGCAGGTAGCGCTGCTTGAGGGCTTTGGGCAAGGTCTGAGCAGCCTTATAGATCTCCAGCTGGCTTTGACAGATAACCTGCATCACATAGTAGGGTTTGTCGTCGTCCTTGAGTTTCTGCTGCTCCTGTCCCATCACAATTTGGCTGTCAATCATGAGTTCATTTGTGGTGTGTTCTCTGGAACGGAACACCGCCCGGGGGTCCCGAACCAGGTGCACGATGTGCAGATTGAGGGAAGGGTCCCTCAGCAGCGGGTAGAGCACCTGCAGGTTGAAGAAGCGCACCTCCTTGAGCACCACGTGGCTGTAGTTGCGGCAGGCCTTCTCCACCATCTCAAGGGGCTGTGTGCTGCATAGGGTCTTGCAGTGAGCCCTCGGTATGATGGTATCCCGTGGGAAGGCGTCGCAGGCAGGCGGGGAACACAGAGCCCGGCTGGTTTCCCACTGGAACAGGCTGGACTGTATTCGGGTACCTGGTTTCATGTAGGCATCAAAGACGCTCATGTCACACAGAAAGATGGACCGAATCAGGTCCCGCACCGCCATATGCAAGTTCCTGGAGGTGCTTTGTGTGAAGGTCATCCAGACGTGCCAGGCAGGCTCCATCAGGTAGAAGACATCCGGGTGCTGTCCAAAAAGCTGTCCCACAAAAGAAGAGCCAGAGCGCCAGGAAGACAGGACCAGTACATGCATGGGCTTGGGCTCCTCCCTCGTAGACAGGGAGTTGAAGTTGTGGTTGTACAAATGGATGTATAGAATGAAGATGGCCATCTGGGAAACCAGGAACAACAGCAGTGGCCTCATTTTGGGGGGCAGTACCATCGTGCTGAAGTGGAAGACCTTTAAGGAACAAGCAGAGGGGCTGTGATGGGCTGTTGTTTTGGTGTCTGCCTTCTCTTCCCTCCTCAGCCAAAATCACCTTCTCCCCGGCCCCCACCAGTGAGCAATGCAGAGAGCTGGAGCCTTCTTGCAACAAATTGCACAGATCCTCCTCAGAATCAATTCCTGTCTCTTGCAATCTGTGTGTCAATAAGCTCTATTTATTTTAGGCTCTTTACCTTCTCTCTCCTTGTCTTTCTTGTCCTTTGTGCTATCAAAAATTTCTAAACTCTGCCATATTTCATCATTGTAGGGGAACAGCTCCACCCTGGTGCCCTGGTGACATGCACGTCTTCACTCAGGCCACTAGGCAAAGCTTAACTGCAGTCTGGCCCAAATTGTGGTTGAAAGCCCTAAGATTCCTTCAGAAACTAAGGAAGATAAGCTGGCTTATGAAGAACTACCATGAGGCCACCCTCTTTTCTTGAGATTGCCACCTTACCTTTCTTTTATCTCAATGAAGCACAGTGCTCTCAGTCCACTGAAGGTTATGGCTGCAAGCTACAAAGCTGCTTGGCTTTAGTTTGGAGTTATCTCCTCAGTGTCACGTGGTCCCCCTGATTTGGTCTCATCCTGTGGGACTAGGAACATGGGAGCTGACCCAGTGCTGACCTCACATTATGTGTAGGTAATAAATTATCTGAAGCTATTTAGGTAGAATTGTCTCTTTATAGCCAACTCTATAAAGTGTGGCGAGCCAACCTGAGCTGCAGTCATGATACTGTGGCCTGTTAGGGACTTGCTGCCACTTGGGGGATGCTGGGCCACTTGACACAACCTACTCAGGGCTGCCCAGAATGGTTGGGCATGTTGTGTGCTGGACAACCCTAGGGAATGCTATCTCATCAAGAATTTAAGATATTTATTATTTTTAAAATGTTCTGGTAGGTAACAGTAAACTAATTTTGTCTGACAGAATAAGTATATTAGATTGATTTACTAGTTGTTAGATCCCATATAATAAAAGGGTAATATGCAAATTGACCAAACGGTGGAATGACCAGTTACTATGACGCACACTGACCACCAGGGGGCAGATGCTCAATGCAGGAGCTGCCCCCTGGTGGTCAGTGCGCTCCCATAGGGTGAGCACCGCTGAGCCAGAAGCCAGGCTCAGCAGTGGTGGCAGGAGCCTCTCCCGTCTCCGTGGCAGCACTAAAGATGCCCAACTGACAGCTTAGGCCTGCTTCTGTGGGACATCCCCTGAGGGCTCCCAGAATACGAGAGGGCACATGCTGGGCTGAGGGATCCCCTCCCCCCCCCGCCCGAGTGCATGAATTTCGTGCACTAGGCCTCCAGTGTTAAATATTTAGAGAAGCGAATTTCACTTTGTGATTCTCTGTAAGGCTCATACAATCCTGAGCTACTCCTGTCACAGTCAGGGCTCGCTTTGTGTGACAAGACCATGGTTCTCAGCGTCATGTTAGAATACTATTCCAAGGGAGATCTTAACCCTCTTCAGGGGTTAAGATGATTCTGGATCATTTTGAGTGACTTTCTAACTATTAAGAGATAAGATAGCCTTGGCTGGTGTGACTCGGTTGGTTGGGTGTCATTCCATGCACCAAAAGGTTGCTAGTTTGATTCCCAGTCAGGGTGCATGCCAGGGATGCAAGCTTGATTCCTGGTGTGGGGTGTACAGGAGGTAGCCGATTGACGTTCTGCTCTACATTGATGTTTCTCTTTCTCTCTCCCTCTCCCTTCCTATCTCTCTAAAAATCAAAATTTTAAAAAAGAGCTAAAATAGCCTATTTCACAAAGGATAAAATATTAATAGTAGCAAGGTGCTAATTTGCATATCACTATATAACCCAGAAGTTCTTCCTTCAAGCTTTAATAAAGAAGAGAAAATATATTTCTAGACAGTAACTGGAGCTGGATTCAGGGTTGCTATTTTCCTGGTGACAGGTCTTATCACAATTTTAAAAAAAAGTTTTTACTAGGTAATAGTCACATGGTTCAAATTGTTTCTAAAAATATCATTAAATATTGGGGGATCACTTCATGAATTATATAAATGTCAAAGCACTATGCTGTACACCTGAAACAAAAATAAAATCATACTGAATGTCAACTGTAATTGAAAAATTGAAAAAACCCCACAATCAAATAAAACACACACACCAGTATACAAAAGAAGTATCATTATCATGGACATTAAACCCACAGATTCAGAATTTAAAAGAAGACTTCCTAAGATTCTGCAGGCCGAAAGGAACTAAGGGGATACTTGCCAGCCCACAGCTTGCCTGTCACTCGGTCTGTCACATACTGCACGGTAGGCAAGGGGAAATCCTGTGACAAGGAGCTGTGTCTGTGGAGGAGGCCTAGTCATAAATTAGCAAACTTCTAGAGCTATTTGTAAACACAGGTAAAGACATACTTTTTAAAGAGGCCACAGTATTGTCCTGGGGGAAAGAACACCTAAAACGTTGATCTGTTTCTGAAGCAGTAACCTCTTCTCTATTTACTAACAGCTAATATTTACCTATTAGCTGGTGTTTTGTCATCACTGTCAGTGAAAAGTCTACTAACACTGTCCTCCATCTGCCCATTTCTAAACTTGCTCCCAGATAGCAACTGAGTTCATTTATTAAGTCCTTTCAGTTGCTTTTTTTTAATACATAAGAAAATTCAAATGTATATGTGTTCTTCATTTTTCCTTCTTTATAATGCAAAAAGTAGCAAGTTAATCCACCCTCGCTACACCTCACTTTTTTAGCTTAACAGTATGTCTTGGAGAGCTTTCATGGCCATATGTAAAGTGTTTCCTCATTCTTTTTTACCACTAGAATAGAATAGAATACTATTGTGTGGATATACCACAATTTATTTAACCAGTTTCCTCATTGATGGACTTTTGGGTTATTTGCCATTTCAAAAGCCTCAATAATGACCTTTATATTCACACATCATTACTCATGTATGTAAGCTAATTCCCCAGCAACAGAATTGCTAAGTCAAAGAGTACTGATGTAAGTATCTTTGATATCTATTGCTCCTAAAGCCTTCATACTGGTCACAAACCATGCTGTAGGTCCTGAGTTCCAGAGATTCTAGGGAATGGAGTTCAGAGGAAGAATTGGGCAGCCACAGAGGTGACATTTGGAGTTTATAGTAGAGCATTCTTGGCCAGTTCATGGGCTTCCCATGGAAGTCCCCTGAACCTTCTGGGAAGTGTGCAATGACCCAAGCCAAACCTTGTGTGTCGGTGGCACAGAAACCCCTCTCTGTCATTCATTACAACAATGCGTTTCCTCCCTGTGTGCCAAAAGGAGCCAGCGAGGATCATCTCTCCTTGGTGGCCAAAAAGTGCTTTGCTATGTTCGAGGGAAATGCCAATGAGTGGTAATTCCTGTCTTGGTCCTTACTGTTAGAACAGGAACAGCGAAGGTGTGCTCCTAGTTCTTTTCAAATTGAGCCCAAGTGGAAATGATTAGACACTAGGCCATTATTGGTAATGCTCCTACCCCTTAAAGACTCAAGAGGTAACTTGAGCAAGAGATGTTCTCCCAAAGGCCATGTGAGCATGAGGAAAAGTTTGAAACAATGGAGCAAAAGAGAAGAAAGTGAAGAAGAGAAGAACTTGACCTGTGCACAGTTATAAGGAAACGGATAGAATTTTATAAGCAGGGCCTGTCATCAACTCAGGAAAAAGCTAACCTTTCCTTGGGATTAGACAAGTAAACGTTTCAAGTTACCCCTTTCCTCCCCATAATCCCAGCTTTGAGCCAACTCGGTGTCCTGAGCAGGGCCTTCTGACTCTGTCCCCAGTTGTCCTCAGAAGTTAGTCGTTCTTGCTTCTCAGGAATTCCCATGGAAACCCTTTGACTTCTTTCTCTGTTTGTTTGTTTTTCCCATGGGCACTCTCCCTGGCCAGAAAGAAAATATGCTTTTGTCAAGTGAGTTCCATCTTTTATCTCTGGGATCGAGGCACATCCTGGATCTAGGCAACATGACGGGCTGACCAGAACTGCTAGGGAATGCTTTAAGGTGCATCTTGGGCAAAGCTCATCTCTGCAGAGACCGTAATAAATGGTAGAGATGGACATTCTTTTTTCTTTAACCTGGGGATATGTTTTTTTATAGATTTGAGAGAGAGAGGAAGGGGGACAGAGAGAAACATTGATGTGAGAGAGAAACATTGGTCAGTTGCCTCTAGTACACACCCTGACCAGGATCAACCCGCAACCTGGGGATGTGCCCTGACCAGGAGTTGAACCCTCAGCCTTTTGGTGTACTGACGACTCTCCAACCCACTGAGCCACCTGGCCAGGCGAGAAGGATATTCTTGAGACCCTGGGAGAAGCGAGGTGATGTGGCTCCGGAAGAAAAGGGAACCGGCAATCTCTTCTAACCTAGCCACTACCTTTCCCCAATTGTTCTGCACTCATCTCCTCTGTAGTCCTTGACGTTAAAAAGCATTTTTAGGAAGTCTGTGACCTGCCTCCACCTCAGAGTCCCTGCTCCACCTTCCCAAGTGTTCTTTTCTGCCTGTTCAATTGCATCCTCGAATCCCGCCCTCCCTGTTGTCCGAATCCTAAATCTGCTCATCTCTAGCCTGGCTTTGCCAGTACTAGTAGCCTCTCTCTTCTGTTCCTCAGCTCTCCACATCAGCCACTGCTGCCCCAAACTACCTTTTTAACGTGCAAACCGGTCACTCCTCTCCTTAAAATTCTTCAACAACTTTTGGGAGGAAGCAGAGTTTACCACCCCAAATTATGCCTTCTGGAATTTTGATTATTTTAAGTTAGTTATTTTTTTTAAGAAACAGAGACTCAGAAAGAACTTTTAGCCTTTGCCCTAATTGAATAAAATCATTCAGCTAGAAGACCTGCTTCAGGCCGGGAGCCTCTTATTGACAGATAGCTGTAGTTTGCTATAAACTAAGTATGATCAAAGTCCTCTCTGTGTCCCATTGTTAAAGATGTCCCAGCAAACATTTCTGTACTAAATGTTTGCTTTTACATCTTTTTTTTTTATAGTGCTGTACGTATTTAAAAAAAAGACACACCCATGCGTATAATTGGACCTGTGCAGTTCAATTCCATTTCAAGGGTCAACTGTATTTGTCTTTTTTCAACTGGCTTATTTGCTTAGCATAATGTTCTCACGGTTCATACATGTTGTCAGGATTTCATTCCTTTTATTTAGTTTTATTTTTTTAAATATATTTTTTATTGTCGATAGTATTACAGATATCTCTCATTCCCCCGCTTTCTCACCTTCCTCCCAGCCCCTACCCACCCTCACCATCCCACCCCCCAGGTCTTCACTACCCTATTGCCCATGTGCATGGGCTATGCATGTAAGTATGTAAGTTCTTTGGTTTATCTCTTCTGGTCCCCCCAACCAGTCTGTTCCATACCTCCATGCTTTGGGTCTTATTTTGTTGGTCAATTCATTCTGCTCATTAGAGTCCACAAATAAGTGAGATCATGTGGTATTTGTCTTTCTCAGACTGGCTTATTTCACTTAGCATAATATTTTCCAGGTCCATCCATGCTGTCCCAAAGGGTAAGAGAGCCCTCTTTTTTATAGCTGCATAGCATTCCATTAGTGTAAATGTCCCACAGCTTTTTTATCCATTCATCTACTGATGGGCACTTGGGCTATTTCCAAATCTTAGCTATTGTAAATAACGCTGCTATGAACATAGTGGTGCATATATTCTTTCTGATTGGTGTTTCTGATTTCTTGAGATATATTCCCAGAAGTGGGATCACTGGGTCAAATGGAAGTTCCATTTTTTATTTTTTGAGGAAACTCCATACTGTTTTTTCATAGTGGCTGCATCAGTCTGCATTCCCACCAGCAGTGTACTAGTGCTCCCTTTTCTGCACATTCTGGCCAGCACTTGTTGTTTGTTTTCCCATCTTTATGTGAATTACCTTCCTGCCTTTTGAAGTCCTAACCACAACCCCTCCAGCTCCCTTCTCCTTAGCTCAAGATGGCGTATAAGCCTTAACTGCCCGATCTGTCTTTGGGCCTGGTACTCTTTTGGAACCCCCTATGAAAATGTGGTCATTTTCTCCTGTTAATCTCCCTCATGTTAATTTGATTATTAGTTCAGCCAGAATTTAAAAGTGTAGAAGGAAAAATTATTTTTCCTCCCCCACACTTTCTAACCCATACAGTATTACGTCAAAATCCCCAAGTCTTGTACCCAGGGTCCTTCATGATCTGATCTTTGGGTTACTCCCCTCCTTTTGGTGCCATAGGCTCCAGACTTTACTTTCAGTTCTTCCCAACTTGCCCTGTTTAGAAGCCCCGAGACATTTGCAAGACGACTACTCCCTCAAGATTGCCCACATAGCTGCTTTCTCCCTGAAAGTCATCTCCCTTCCTCTAAGATTTAGTTGTTCCCCAAACTTTCCATTAGCATCCACCTCTCACTCTATAGTAAACAGCTGTAGAGGAATGTCTCCCCGCTGGTGGTTGTAACTTAAGGGTAAAGGTTATGTCTCACGTTATTTACAGATACATAAAACTTACAAGTGATTAGGGTTCAATAAATACTTGTTGAATAAATAAATAGTTGACTGTGGGAAGAAGCAGTTACTACAAAGCAGATAACTGAACAAGATGCATCAGAGACAGAAACTTGTCCTTTTCTAAAATGTACACGAATGTCTCTTTAGTACCAGTTACTAAAATTTAGGTGAGTCCATTGAGTATAGAGCACAGAACCAATAATGTCTTAATTGCATGGAGCAAGATACTAATATATACATCAGAGGCATAGGTTCAATCCAATATGGCACAGTTAACCTCACTCCAAAAACATAGTTACTACACTGAGCATGTCTTAATTAAAACTAGGGGGAAATGAACATTATGTTAAGAAACATTTATTAATAAGAAATAAAAGCCCCCTTGCAGAGCAACAGAGTACTCAGATCACTTCCCTTGCCGTAACCAGCTCTGTTAGTAAAAGAAGAAGAAACCCTCAGCATATCCCATCATCACTGCCCCCCCTCTAAAAAAATAATTTAAAAACATGTTGCCTCAGTGATGGGCAAGTGTTATCATCTTGGCACACAAAGGACACCCCATCATTGAAGAGTCATGACAACTTTAGGATCTTGACACAGGGGTGGCGCCTATGTCAGGCACAGGGACCGTGTGAGGCACCAGATTGGCGACCCCATTGAGCAGCCTGATTACAGAGGGCTGAATTATAGATGTCCCCCAAATCGGTACCATGTAGCCTTTTAGAAACAAAATAAATCTGAGAGAAAAACAGACAGACATCAATTTTTGAGTCCTGTATTCCAGCCCATGGCACATTCCTAACTTAGATTCCCCAGTGAGATTATGCCTCTACAACCAGGAATTATAGATGGCAGAAGATATGTGCACAAATAGAGAAGAGAGAGAACAAATAGAGCAGAGCTGGGTTGAGGAAACCAACACCCACACATACAGCTGTAGGCCTGGGAAAGCTGTGGAGATAAGCACCCAGCACAGGAGGAACACAGGGTGTCCATATGGTAACAGACTGTAACTAGACTGAAAGGACCAGGAAGACGGGAACTGGGTCCTGGCCATTGCTATGTCTCTAGTGCCAACAACAGTGCCTGGGACATAGAAGGTGCTCAAGAAACATCTGTTGAATGAATGAATGAATGAATGAACGAACATTTGTAAAACATTTTTTACTGCTTAAAGTGCCCTCATTGACCTGGTTAGTAAGGAAGACGGAGGCCAGATATTTTTATTTTGCACATATAAAATATTTCAATTCTAGTTAGAAGTTCCAGACTTGTCCAAGGCTGTACAAGATAGAGATCTCTTCTACCTTGGCTGATGTGCTGGTCTCATAACTTAGTCTTATTTTCCATGCTAATGGCGCCCCACAACTTTGAAAGCTCTTTTAGCCACAGACATAACACTAATCCAATGAGATATACTAGTATAGACACACCATTTTATTGCACTTTGCTTTATTGCACATCACAAATACTGTGTTTTTTTATTGTTGTTCTTAATCCTCCTCATCAATTTTTAGAGAGTGAAACGGAGGGAGGGAGGGAGGAAGAGAGAGAGAGAGAGAGAGAGAGAGAGAGAGGAGAGAGAGATACGTCTATGTGAGACACATGGATTGTTTGTGTCCTCTCCCCCCGCCCCCGTACATTCCTCGACTCTGGGATCTGAGCCAGGATCCAACCTGCAATCTAGGTATGTGCTCTTGACTTGGAATCAAACCTATGATAAGTGCGTGGACCAATGCTCTAACCTCTTATCAACACCAGCCAGGGACAGATGCTGCATTTTTTAAAAATCTAAGGCAAGACCTCCACCAGTAAAAAGATTACAGCTTGCTTTATTATGAGACTCTTGATTGCTGTGATCTGGAACAGAGCCCAAAATGTCTCTGAGGTACGACTGTTTGGGACAGTGGTGGTCCACGTCCCCATTTTTTTACAATAAACAAACTGAACTTTGATGAATTGATTCAGTGGTGAAAATGCCCTGCCAGAACCAGAACCCAGGTCTTTTAGGTTCCAGGTCCCAGAATGTTCAAGTATCACACTACCCTTCACCTAAGTTAGGGGAAACCTGCAGCTCCCTGCACCTCTGGTCTGCCACTCCCCAGCACCTGCACAGCGAAGCGGGAGGAGGGTACGGACACTTGACTTCCGAAGCAGGATCTGAACAAGTTAGATGCTTCAGGGGACTGGCTACAAAATACACATCAAAACAGCCCTGCTGGCATTCTAGGCTCTTTCAGACCCTCTTAGGGATGGAGCCATGTGGATGGAGGAGCTACTGGCAGGAGCTTGCGTTTTCTCTGGGTGATTCTCCAGGTGAGTCTCTGTCAGCCGCCCTCCCTTTACGTTATCACTGAACTCCCAGTTTAGCTGTCCCCGTGACCTGATACCCACTCCTGTGGCCCTGGGATAAGGGCCCTGCTTTGGAGGTGTATACAGAAAAAAACTGTTCTTACCTTGTTACTGGCTTAAGCTTCCCCACTGCTTTAGAGGCTCGCTGCTAGCCAAGCCCTGCAGCTTTTCTCCTCTGACTCACTCTCTTCTCCGCTTCCTCCTCCTCCTCCTTGCATTTTGCATACCCAGCCCATTTCAAAGGAAATTCCACTGCCCTCTCCTTCTTCCAAAGAAATGACCCACCTTCCAAGGAAGGGTTGAGAAAGCCTTCACTCCCAGGGAGCCTTAGGAGGCTCGAGGGGTGGGGAGACTGAGGTGGGCGGGCGATGGTCCTGGAATGTTCACTCCTGTAAGCCGCTGAAAGGTTAACGCCCTTAGGGCAGAGTGAAAACCAGAGGGCCACCCTGGAAAACTGGGAGCTGAGGTCGATAAGCAAATCACCCGATAGTTACAACCAAAACGCCCCAGAATATGAAACCTGTCTTCTATCTTAACCTTATCTCTTGCAAAAACAAAGGGTGGGGGGTGATGAGAAAGCCATGTCTGGATTGCATCTGACTGCTCACTCCATGTTATTAAGGGGGTTAACTTTTTTTTTTTTACTTCTATATCATGTTTAACATTTCTGTCCTTCTTGCAGGAGGTAATAACTAGGTGTGTTACCTAAATGTAAAAACTGCATGTATGGGAGGACATAGGAGCATTGGCATTTAGTCGGGGCATAGGAAAAAAAATTTTCCCCCAAGAAAAAAAGAAATGAATTAACATCAAAGAATATAGCTTCTCACTAGCTGCATGTCGTTGGGCAAATCACACAGCTACTCTGAACTATTTTACACAAATTGTTGGGAGTGTAAAACAATAGATGAGAAAACTTTACAACATGTACACAAATAAATGTAAATTGTGGTGGAGTGTATAAAAGTCACTGACTTTGGATTCAGACATCTGGGCAAGTCATTCCACCTCTTTCAAGCCCTGGAATATCAGTAAAATAAGGTGTAAAATATCAGTGTGAAATATATATTCACCTTACAGAATTTTTTGTGAACAATTATGATTGGATTAATGCATATAATGTCCCAATGTGATATTATGACAATAATGAGTTAAAAAGTGATAGTTATTATTGAATCAAATAATACTTCTTTCTTCTTACACAGCTGTTGGCTCATTTTCCAGGCCTTGAAAGAGAGGGCAGGCAGAGATGTCTGAGTTCTGGGGTTATCTAGGAAGTATTTTTATTTTATTTTATTTTTAAAAATATTTTTTATTGATTTTTTACAGAGAGGAAGGGAGAGGGATAGAGAGCTAGAAACATCGATGAGAGAGAAACATCGACCAGCTGTCTCCTGCACACCCCCTACTGGGGATGTGCCCGCAACCAAGGTACATGCCCTTGACCGGAATCGAACCTGGGACCCTTCAGTCCACAGGCCGGCGCTCTATCCACTGAGCCAAACCGGTTAGGGTGTCTAGGAAGTATCTTTACTGGTTTCCATCAGCTGAGCCCCTGAAGGCTTTATCGCTGGCACAGATGACCAGCCCTGTGGCGGTTCCTTGTTTTGATTGCAATTGTGTGTCCCTTCCTCCCTCCCTATTTCTCTCTGGCGGGGAGGAGAGAAATGTCTCTTCCCTTGTACTCTGTGCAGAGATATAACTTGAAGAGCCAGAACTGGGCAGATGGTGGTTTTGCTTGTATTCTTATTATCAAAGTAATACTTGCTAATTATTAAAAATTTTGAAAAATACAAAATGTATAAGGAAGACAATATAAATTCCTTTATATTTTGCTAACCAGAGAAAGTGATAGTTGATCCACCCTCCCACACACATTCTCTCCCCCACTCCACGAATATAGAAATCTGTATACTTGAGATCACACTGGAAAATATAGGCTTGTACTTGTTTTCCTTTGGTCTTTATTTTAAAACATGTACATTATGAAAGTAGGGCATAAAGGTACAATTTATTAATATAAAGGTACGACCACTTTTTAAAAAACTTTTTTTGTTTTTGTTAAAACTCACCCGAGGATATTTTTTCCATTGATTTTTAGAGAGAGTGGAAGGGAGGGAGAAAGAGAGAGAGTCACTTGGACTGGTTGTCACAGGGGTTGGGGGGCAGGGGATTCAAACTCTTGTCCAGGTATGTGTCCTTGACCAGGAATCTGCCCATGACTCTTCGATATGCAGGCTGACGCTCCAACCACTGAGCAACACCAGCTGTGGCAATTCCTCATTTTTCTTTATAGTTTATCACCTTAAGCAATACAATTAAAATTTCCCCAGTTTGACCTTTATTACATAGAATCATGCCCCATGTATTCTTTTGTGCTTTGCTTTTTAAAATTTCACATTATCCTTATAAGATTCATCATATTGTTACATATAGTTATAGCTTTTTTTTGTTTTTATTACTGGACTAGAGGCCAAGGGCACAAAATTCATGCATGGGTAGGGTCCCTAATGGGTAGGGTCCCCTAGGGCCTGGCTGGCGATCAGGGCTGATGGGGGCCTTCCGGCTGCCAGCCAGGGCCTCCTTTCCCCAGCTGCCGGCCACCGGCAGGGTCCTTCCTTCGTTCTGCACCACCCCCTGGTGGTCAGTGCATGTCATAGTGAGCAATAGACCTCCTGGTCTCCTGGTCAAACTCCTGTGGGGACACTTTGCATATTAGCCTTTTACATATATAGATAATATTCCCTGTGTGAATATACCACGATTTGTCCATGATGTTGTTAATGGACAGACATTTAAGTTGTTTATGGTTAAGAGCTATGACTACACATTCTAGACCCGTCTCCTGACATGTTTCCATAGGCCACATGGGAGGGGGTTGGCTTTGATTTTTTCAGTTCACACTGTATC
>NW_005871136.1:3190022-3233298 GCF_000147115.1 Myotis lucifugus
CCCCTATTACATTTAAGTCTGGGAGGAATACAGTGATCTCAATAATTTTCGAAGCAACTAGCACAATCCTCAGTACAAGTAACTGCCCCATCTCTTACCTTCCATGTAATACCACATATCTTAGCCCCTTTAGTCTGTGATTTATAAATCAGGAAGAACTATTGGAAACGTTGGGCTGGAAGCAGCCATTAGAAATAGGTGTTCATAGTAATTAAAAATCCAGGGTATCCAAAACAAAGGGTATTCCCAGTAAGTAAGATGGAGCATGAAGACCGTGAAAGAAGACAATTACGGCTGCTGTTTGTTCAGAGCTTGCTATAAGTGAGGTACTGCACTTCACACGTAGGTGGATATCGTATTCAGTCTTTCCCAGGACCTTATGGTGTATGATCCACATTTTCCAGATGATAGAATGGAGGCTTAGAGATGCTAAACCAGGGGTCCTCAAACTTTTTAAACAGGGGGCCAGTTCACTGTCCCTCAGACCGTTGGAGGGCCAGACTATAGTTTAAAAAAAAACTATGAACAAATTCCTATGCACACTGCACATATCTTATTTTGAATTAAAAAATACAAAACAGGAACAAATACAATATTTGTATTTGCATGTGGCCCGTGGGCCATAGTTTGAGGACCCCTGTGCTAAATAATATATCCAATTTTATGGCATCAGTGTAAAGTCTGGACTGAACCCCAGGTTTGGGATCAAAGTCCAGGCCTATTCATCAAACAGTGCTATGTCCCTACATTATCATGGAGTAGGACTATTGAGTCTATTTCCTTTTATTGTGCTACTGAGAACTGTGAACATGCAGAGCAGAACTCTTTCTAATTATAGAAATAGAAATTTAACATTCATAAAGAGCAAAGAATTGCCAAAATTCCCTGTCCCACCATGTAATCCCAGCCCTTGCTGACCTCACAGGGGTGTCTACTAACCTCTGTAAAAGTAAAAGAGAGAAACAGCATCTTTTAATTGCTGATGAATACTGATAGTTTTTTTCTTTTTCTAAATCTCACCTGAGGACATTTTTCCATTGATTTTTAGAGAGGGTGGAAGGGAGAGAGGAGGGGGGCGGGGAGAGAGAGGAACATTGATATAAGAGAAAGTCATCAATTGGTTGCCTCCTGCACATGCCCTGACTGGGGTCAGGGATTGAACCTGCAACACAGATATGTGAACCTTTGGTGTGCGGGCCAACACTCTAACCACTGAGAAACACCAGCCAGTGCTTCAGTGGTAGTTTTAATCCAGACCTTTCTAATGTTCTCTTCATGCTTTTTTGAAGCCTGCCCAAATCTGAGGTCACTCAAACACAGCATAATCCCTAAATAATTCATATCACCTAAGTAATTGATTCTATCTTTTCCTTGATAGGAATCCATGCTGATAGAATGCCAAGCAGCCAAAGAAAAGCATCTTCTGGTCACTACTAGGTGGTAGTCAGCAGGTTTAGATATTGGGCTCCCAAGGACCTACAGTATTCCACAGCACCAGGAAGAAATTTGAATGCCAGTGTCTGATATCCAAGCTTTCTCATGGAAATTTCACAGAGAAAACACCATTTCTCTAAGGCAGCACTGTCCAGTGGAACTTTCTGTGATGGGGAAACGTTATGTATTGCACTGTCTAATTCAGTAGCCACTGCCCCATGTGGTCATTGTACACTTGAAATGTGGCTAATGCCACCATATTGGAAAGTACAGTTAAGGTTGCACAGATCCAATCTCTTTATTTTTGAGTCTCAGAAAATCTGATGAAAGGTGAAGACCTTCTCTCCAGAAAAAATGCATATTTGCTCATCATACAAACACAAAATCATGTCCAGTTTCAAGGGGTTCCAAGTTAAGAATGCCTACAAAAGGTGGCATGTATTTCATGTGCTGTTCAGCAGAGCCTTGTGCTCCCTCCTTTGTCCTTGGATCCTTACCATCTAAGTCTGGGTAAAGGGAGCCTGGGTCAGCCACTGAGCCAGAGCCTGATTTTCTCAGGGGGCAAGGAGGATCTTCTATGGGAGGGCATGTGCGGGAGACTGCCTTTGCCCAGACCGTAGCTCTTTGTGTACTAGGATCAGAGTTCCTTCATTGCTATACTTGGCTTCGTGTCTTTCCTGTCCCCTGTGACACTAAAAGAACAGTCGGCTTTCCTTGAGTCCTTTTCATGTGGCACTCTAGCCTTCCTCACTTAACTCAGTATGCATCGGCCTGCAATGTGGATGTCCAGGCTGAAACCTGAGTGGCATTACGCTCTCTACGTTGGTCACCAGCCCTGTGCTGCTTACCAGAGCCTGGTATCAGGCCTGACTAGAGTGCTGGCTAAGTTGCTGGGTTTAGAGAATGGATTCTGGAGGACTGGGACTTTCTGCTTTGGCTAAGCATATGCAGGCTGTAGAGGTTGGACGCTCTGCATTCTAGGGAACTAGTATCTTCTGAAGAAATGTGTCAGGAAGGCAGTCTTGATTGCAATAAATCCTATTATCAAATGGACAATTGTCTTCAGTAGAACCTGCTTCCTTTAGTTGGGCCGTGGAGGTGGACACCTATATAGAGATCCCCCTGGCAATAGGATGGATCGCTGTATCGGAAGTACCTGTTCCAACAGTGGGAGAGTAAGTTGGGTTAAGGTAGGTCAGGATTTGTGTCAACAGTGGGAGAGTAAGTTGGATTAAGGTAGGTCAGGATTAGGGAAAAGGTGAACACAGTTTTAAGTTTCTTGGTTCTTGCTTTCTTGAGGCCCCTTAACAGGGCAGAGAGGGTGAGAAAAAACGGGGAATAAAGACCCAGGAGTTCCTTATAAAGTCCAATCTTGTATGTTTTTGATGGTTCGGGAACTTGAACCATCATTTCCTTACCTGGAATAAGGCCAGGACGTGACCTGAGAATTCTACATCCAAGCTTTCAAAAACTTCCCAAGGACTAGAGGTAATCCATGATGCAATTTGGGAAGGATAAAGGGTGTCTTTTGGTGGACTGTAAATCTGTGTGTCACATGATCCTCAAGGTCTGTCTACTCCTAAATGTCTAGTTTGCTTCCCTGCTCTTTATGACCACAGCCATTGTCTTTGCTCAAGTTCTCAATTTTTTCTTGCTTGAGTTTCTGTCGACTCAACTATTCCCTCTAGCTCCAGTCCTGCCTCCTCCAGTCTCTGCTGCACCTGTAGCTAGAGTGATCTTTCATTGTGTGGATCTGATTCCTGTTCCTTCTCTGATGAAAACTCTGCAATGGAGCTCATTCTAGACAAGCTCATCCTTGGCATGTCATTTAAGAGCTGGTGTCTCTCTACTCTTCATCATAATCTCCTTTGTGCAATAAATTCCAAAAATATTTTGGGGTACCTTTACATATCAGGGTCTGCTCTAGGCCCTGAAAATTACAGTGAACAAAAGCAGAATTCTCTGCCTTCCTCTGGCTGGTATGGCTCAGTTCGTTGGAGCATCGTCCTTTATAATGAAAGGTCATTGGTTCGATTCCTGGTCAGGGCACATACCCAGGTTGCGGGTTCGATCCTCGGTCGGGATGTGTATAGGAGGCAAATGATTGAGTTTCTCTCCCACGTTGATATTTCTCTCTCTTCCCTCTCTCTCTAAAATCAATGAAAACATACCCCAGGGTGAGGATTTTAAAAAAATTCTCTGCCTTTGTGGAACTTGCATTCTATTGGGTAGGGGACAAACACATCAATAAAATGTGTAGCATATCAGCTTGTGGTAAGTGCAATGAAGAAACATAAGGAAAGAAGAAAACAGAGATTGTGACTGGGGGTGGGTTTTCCCCATTTTAAATAGAGGGGTCAGGGAAGGTAACATTTTTGGGAGGACTTGAAGGAAGTGAGAAGAACAAAAAAGAAAATACCTGAGGAAAGACCATTCCAGGCAAGGGAACAACAGGTGCAGAGGTGATAAGGCAGGCGTCACAAGGAAAACAGTGTGTGTGACTGGTCAGAGTTAGGGGTGGGCGGGGATATTTAAAAAGGAAGTTGAGAGGTAATGATGGGCAGGGTGGGGCCAATTGTGTAGGAATGCAGTAGTCCTTATTAGTGGGAATTTGACTCTTATTTATAGTGAAATGAGAAGCTACTGGAAGGTATTTGTTTAGGAATGACTTGTGTTCTAAAGAAATCATTTTGGATATAGTGAGGACAATAAACCATAAGAGAGGGTCACAGACAGAAGCTGAAAGATTAGCTAGGACAGTGGTTGGCAAACTGCGGTCCCTTGAGTGTGGCTCTTCCACAAAATACCACGTGCGGGCACGCACATACAGTACGATTGAAACCTCGTGGCCACACTCTAGGGGCCAAAGAGCCGCATGTGGCTCGCGAGCTGCGGTTTGCTGACCACGGAGCTAGGAGGCTAGGCAAGAGACCAGTGGCTTGGATTAGGGTAGTAGAAGTTTAGGTAGTGGATTCTGAAATATATTAAAACATTTTTTTAAAAAAGGTAGAGTCAAATAATTCACCAATGGATCAGCTGTAAGGAAGAGAGTAAGAGAAGAGTCAAGGCTGACTGAAGAATGTGGTTGCCATTTTCAAAAATGTGAAGAAATGGGTTTGGGGTTGAAAATCGGGAGTTTAATTTTGGATGTATTAAGTTCAAGATGGCTGTTGGATATTTAAATGGAATATTGAGGAGGCAGTTGGATATATAAGTCTAGAGTGCAGAGCAAAGGTCCAGGTTGGGGATATACATTTAAGAGTCATCAACCTAGAATGGTATGTAGAGCAATGAAACTGGATGAGAACACTCGAGAAGAATAAGAAGATAGAGAAGGGGACAGGGAAAACCAAGAATGAGTCATCAGCAAGTTAAGAGGAAAATAGGTGAGTGTGGTATTCTGGAAAGCAAGAAAATGTTTCAAGGTGAAAGAAATAATCAGTTATGTTAAAAGCTTCTGAAAGATTAAGAAGGATAAAGACTGTATATTGACCATTGGTTAAAGCAACATGGATATCATTAATGACCTTGACAAGAGGATATTCTGTGGAGTCATAAGCATGAAAATATGATGAGAGGAAAGGAATTGTAGATAGGGAAGATAGCCAACTCTCCAGTTTAAAGGGGAGGAGAAATGGGACAATAGTTGGAAGGGAAAGTAAAGTCAAGAGACAGTTTTTTAGATGGGAGAAATAACAGCTTGTTAATTTGCTGGTGGAAGTGACCCGGGAGAGAGAAGAGAATGGTTATAGTAACGGAAAGGTGTACACAAGTGGAGAAGTTGGCCAACATTTGGAGCAATACAATTTCATCCTCATGCAGATAGGTGCAGGATGCTTTTCTGGGACTTTGTGGATATTGTCCTATTGTTTTCATTTTCTAGGATGGGGAAAGAGTTATGGAAAGTTTGAAGAGAGAGGAGAAGATAAGGAATAGCCATCTATGAGGATGGTTTAGGGTAATGTAAGAAGGATTGATGAGTGACATCGATGGCCTTTTCAAAGTGAGTGCCCACAGTTAGTTTAGATGTGCGAGTTCTCCAGCCATGTCCAGTGGCTGCACTGTGCTGGCTTAGGTAGGGAGTTGGATTTCGTCAAGGCTTGTGTTCTGTCAGGAAAGTACACTGAAGTATGAGAGGGGAAAGGGAACCAAGGGTACATTCAAAGAAGTGATTATAATAATGGGCCATGGAATCTAAGGTGGGTGAGAGGTGAAACAAGGGCACGAGAGGAATAACTTAGATAAGGAGGACACGCTTTTGGGAGGAAAGGAGGTCAAGATTTTAGAACTTAGCATTTTGGGAGGACCATCAGTCATAACAATGAGAACAGGTGGGAGCAAGGTTGGAGAGTGACAGTGGCCTTATGACTTGGATGAGGTTAGCATAGTCTGTTTAACATCAGAATCAAACCTAAGCTAGGAAGGAGGGAGGCAGAGTGGTCTGGAAATAGCAGTGAGGAGCAAGGAGGACACCCACTGTACTGTGAAATGGGGGAGAAAAACAGCCAACTCTTTCGAGGGCTGCAGAGGAAGCAGTGCCCTCAAAGGAGTCCTAGGTTTCCCTTAGAGCAGGAAGGTGAAGAAAAAAAATTCGGACTTTGTAAAAAGAGAGATTTTGTTGATACTGATAATGAATTCTTGGGGGTTTCAGGAGGTGGAGGTAGGAAATGGGGTCAGAAAAAGGATGCACAGGGCCCTTTGGGGTGAAATGCAAGAGATAAGGAACTGACCTAGGATCCTGGGCTACTTGTGTGACTCACATAAACCAGGATAAAGGGAATAATGATAATGATAATGGATAATGATGATTTCAAAGTAGATGTTGGTGGCTAAACTGTGAATACCTGGGGCTGTGAAGGATTTGCCAGGAAAGTTTAAGGTGCCCCGTCTTTACTCATAGCAATGACAATGTGGAGACCAGGGCAGGGGTGTTGCCTTATCCAGAGCACCTGAAATTCTAGACTTTGAGAAGCCATCCTGGAGATAAATAGTATCACCACTTCTGCTAAGGATGTGAAGCCTTTGGAATCAGCTTGGCCAAAGAAACAGGAGTTTTGATTGTAGGAAGAAAGGAAGGTAGTGGTGGAGCCTGAAACACTGAAGGGCAGGGTGGTTCTGCAGAGGATTTTGCAGGGATTCCTGGATGCTGACCCAGATGACAAGAAGGCTACAGGTGCTCGGTTGGAGTTGTTGTTGTGACTCAAGGATGCTGTTAGATGCCATCTTTCTGTAGAACTTCAATCTGCTGTCTATTGCCTCATGGTCATAAGAAGGCTGCTGCATATCTAGGACTCACACCCAAATTCCAGATAGGAAATGGGGGAAAGTTTATAGGTGGAGGGTATATACATTGTATGAAGCAAAAATGCAGGAGTACTTACAATCTTCTAAATTATTAGGTCTTGTGGGTTGATCTGAGAAAAGCACCTCCCCTTCTTTATGATTTAGCTAACTACCATCTCTTTCAAGGTTCAGCTCAAATCAGCATGAGTTAGGTGCCCCAGGTCTAACTATTTAGAGCCTGTGATAGATTGCAGTGACCTCTTCAATTCTCCTGTTTTTGTATTCATGCCCTGTGCCATGAGTCTGATTCCGGTCTTAGCCATGAAACTCGCTTTGATCAATAGGACATTTTTAAGCAGAGGCATAAAAATCCCTTGTGCGGTTAAAAATCTCTTGTGTCTAAGCCACTGCCATGAGGGTGAGAGACACATAAAGCAGAGTTGAGTCATCATAATGAGGCTATCCTAGATCAGCGCAGCCACCCCCCAAACCAAAGGCACCCAACCAAAATCAGCAGAACTGTCTAGGCAACCACCCCAGATACCTGAGAAATGAACAGTTATTGTATAACACTGAAGCTATGTGGTTGGTTGTTACTCAGCATTACTGTAGCTTTAGATAATTAATACAGAGTCCCTTGGGCATAGCTCTGTCACAAGTCTTAGCCCTGTCTCTCCAGCTAATGGTGGGGAGTCCTTTTAGGAAGGGCCACCTTTTTCACAGTGCCTGGCACATGGAAGATGCTAAGTGAAAGCTTGGGAAAGGAATGAATGAATGAACCTTTGTTTAGTCTTTAAGAAGGAACTTTAATGCTTTGCTCACAGCAGGTGCAAAATTCCTAACCACACAGTGTAATCAAATGAACCCACCCACAGAAAACCTGGTTCAACAAGATATGTGAAGCTACAGTATAAATAAATTCTCATCACAGATTAAGGTGCTTTTCTTCCTCAAGTACAATGGTCATTTCTTAAACATGGGGTATTCTATTTTATATTTTATTAATACTGCATAGATTAGTTCACAGGTAATCTAAATCCTATAAGTACACTTTAAAGGGTAGAATGTAAATAAGTGGATATGACTCAGTCCAGATAGCCTTACTATTATCTTCAGTACACAATACCAAACCATTATTACTGTTATTTCCTAATAAAGTCAAGAAACTTGAATTGCTTTTAAAAATGATATTATTTATATTAACATAAAAAGAAAAAGAGAGGTCTGCAGAGGAATATATATCTCATAGCCTAGCCATGTATGGGGTGGGATCGTGAGAACATCATCCTTATAAAAGGTCAGCAGTCGGTTCTCTGCTTCTCCTGTTCGTCAGCCACATCTTCCTGTGCAGTGCCAGCTGCAACCCTCAGACATGATGGTGAAGATCAGAGTGAATGGATTTGGTCATATTGGGTGCCTGGTCACCAGGGCTGCTTTTAACTCTGACAAAGTGGATATTGTCACCATCAGTGACCCCTTCATTGACCTCAAACACATGGTGTACATGTTCCAGTATGATTCTACTCATGGCAAGTTCAAAAGCACAGTCAAGGCTGAGACAGGAAGCTTGTCCTCAATGGAAAGTCCATCTCCATCTTCCAGGAGTGAGTCCCACCAACATCAAATGGGGTGATGCTGGTGCTGAGTATGTTGTGGAGTCCACCGGTGTCTTCACTACCACGGAGAAGGCTGGGGCTCACTTGAAGGGTGGAGCCAAGAGGGTCATCATCTCTGCCCCTTCTGCGGATGCCCCCATGTTTGTGATGTGTGTGAACCATGACAAGTATGACAACTTCCTCAAGATTGTCAGCAATGCCTCCTGTCCCACCAACTGCTTGGCCCCCCTGGCCAAGGTCATCCATGACAACTTTGGCATCGTGGAGGGACTCAGGCCACAGTCCATGCCGTCGCTGCCACCCAGAAGTTTGTGGATGGACCATGTGGCGTGATGGCTGAAGGGCTGCCCAGAACATCATCCCTGCTTCTACTGGCGCTGCCAAGGCTGTGAGCAGGATTATCCCTGAGGTGAATGGGAAGCTCACTGGCATGGCCTTCCGTGTCCCCACCCCCACTGTGTCAGTGTGGATCTGATCTGCCACCTGGAGAAAGCTGCCAAATACGATGACATTAAGAAGGTAGTGAAGCAGCCGTCAGATGGTCCCCTTAAGGCAGTGGTTCTCAACCTTCTGGCCCTTTAAATACAGTTCCTCATGTTGTGACCCAACCATAAAATTATTTTCGTTGCTACTTCATAACTGTAATGTTGCTACTGTTTTGAATTGTAATGTAAATATCTGATATGCAGGATGGTCTTAGGCAACCTCTGTGAAAGGGTCGTTCGACCACCAAAGGGGTCTCGACCCACAGGTTGAGAATCGCTGCCTTAAGGGCATTCTGGGCTATACTGAGGACCAGGTTGTCTCCTGCGACTTTAACAAGGACACAGTGGATCCGACTTCAATGCTGGAGCTGGTATTGCCCTCAAGGACCACTTGTCAAACTCATTTCCTGGTATGACAGTGAATTTGTCTACAGCAGCAGGGTGGTGGGCCTTATGGTCCACATGGCCTCCAAGGAGTAAGAGCCCCCTGGACCACCAGCCCCAGCGAGAGGAAGAGAGACCCTCAGCTGCTGGAGAGTCCATGCCTCACATTGGTCCTTCAGCACACCGAGAATCTCCTGACCTCCACAGTTTCCATCCCAGACCCCCTGAGGAGGGGAGGGGCTTGGGGAGCCCTACCTTGTCATGCACTATCAATAAAGTTCACTGTACCCCCTCCCAAAAAAGGTCACTGATCACATGGGATAGCATGTTTTGGGGATACTGAGCAATTTAATTTTGCTAAAGAAGAGGGTTTCTGCAGAGAAATAGTAAAAAAGGCTGGGAATAACTAATATGTTATGTGCCAATTACATCTAAATTTTTTTCAAAAGTCAAGGTCTGGCAGGGTATTATGAAGCCAAATATATGGAAATCTGAATATAAGATCAGGGGCATTTTAAAATTATATTTTACTCAGTAGGAATGTTATAACTTTTGATGAAGGGAATGGCATAATTCTAGCAGTATGGTATGGGAAGGTTTTTGCAGAAACATGCTTAATAGTCATATTAAATAATTTAATATCAAAAACTATTATGCAGATACTATCCCCATTTATTTCTAAATCACATGTCTCATTAAAATCTAGATTTATGCTGGATGCAAATGACCAAGGAATTATTTTGAGATCATAGGTTTGCTCCTCTCTTCCTGACAGTCATTTAGCATATTGTCCATTGGGAGTCCATGAATTATTCCCCGCCCCCTCCACATCCTGCTGGTCCAGTTCTGTGAAAAACTAATTATAGCTATGGGTCAAGGTCAGGTGTAAGAATGAATGAGACTTCATGTAGCCAAAACCAGAATCAACATTGGGATAAACTGTTCCAAGTGCCTTTTCTAAGAGCACATCTCACCTGAGTTGTGGTAGCATTTACCTTCTGGGTGTGAAGGTGTCATTTTTTCCTTGAAAGGTGTTTCATAACCCATTAATTTTATTTGCCACATGGGTGTCACTATTTGTTCTTATTTGAGTTAAACTTAGAGTCAGGAAGTATAAATATCTTACCAAAATTTTACGTCCTGTTAGTGATAGAAGAATGTCTTTTCACACTCCATTCCTCTATACCTGTTTTCTCTAGATGTTCTCCTCTCCACCTTACCCCTATTCCATCTTAAAAACTTCTATTCAGCCTTCTAAACCCTATTCAAACATGCCCACATAAACAAAAACTCTTTGAGACCAAATAGCTTGAGAATAAATGTACTGATAATATTTAAGTTTCTTCCCAGTTCTAAAATGTAAGGGTTCTCTGCTTGAAAAGTAGTTTAGATCATATATAACTTTTGGAGGTCAGAGGCTCAGCAGTGAGCATTGACCCATGAGCCAGGAGGTCACAGTTTGATTCCCAGTCAGGGCACATGCCTGGGTTGTGGGCTCGATCCCCAGTAGGGAGCCTGTAGAAGACAGCCAATCAATGATTCTCTCTCATCATTGATGTTTCTCTCTCTCTCTCTCTCTCTCCTTTCCTCTCTTTGAAATCAATAACAAATATTTTTAAAAAGAAAATCATTTTTAAAAAATCTGGACATACTAAAAACTTAGATATACTTGATGTTGTATATACTATATATACTGGATAAACTTTATATTTTCTGTTCATTTGCTGGTGTTTAAATTTGCTGGTGATTTCTTCGTGCTCTTGCATTGTTTTCCTGGTATTTTCCCAGTCTGATGCATGTGGAGAAAGAGGTCAGTGTAGGTGCTATTCTGACCCAGGTCACTTATTTGCTGTCAGATCTTTGGCAAGTCTTGCCGTAGGTCTCCATGACCCACAGCTGCTGCAGAAGAGTAACACTTGCCTTTGTGGGACAGTGAGGAGGGAAACACAAGACCCACACAACAAAGCCTTTTAAACAGTTAAAAGTCCTACTTGGGACCCTGGCTGGTGTGGGTCAGTTGGTTGGAGCATCATCAACTTCTTTTTATTTATATTACATTCAAGCTACCCATAGGCATGGCCACGCTTGAGACCTTAGATTCACACCCAGTCCTTTGTAGTAAAGAAGACTGTTGGCGACTGGCCGACATGGTTTAGTGGTTGAGCATCCACCCATGAACCAGGAGGTCTCGGTTCGATTCCTGGTCAGGGCACGTGCCGGGGTTGTGGGCTCAGTCCCCAGTGTGGGGTGTGCAGGAGGCAGCCGATCGATGATTCTCCCCGACCATTGATGTTTCTCTCTCTTCCTCTCTGAAATCAGTAAAATATATTTTAAAAAATAAGACTGTTGGATTTTAATTGATAGATCTCTACCCCAGATGTCTGTAGGTTTACCGGGGGTTATTTGTTGCCTCTCAAGAAGGGTCTTCCAGGCTTCCATGCAGAGAGTATAAAGCCGGGTTGATAGTGTTTGAGAGCCAGGTGGGAGAATAGGGCTGGGCCGTGGTGAGGCACTGTGGTGCTTCTCTGTTCAGTGTGCAGACTTTCATTCATCTTCTTGTTTTACTACACGTAAATCCTCTGCTTTAATCTGGCTCTTTGCTATTTTCTCCCAGAGAATAAACCTCCTGAGTTACAGGGCTTGGGAGAAGTCTCTGGGCTGTGCTTGTGGGGATAGGATCTGCAAGTCTAACTGCTCCTTATATCTCCCCCTTTGGCTGTCTCCGCCTTGCAAAGTACTGTATCTGATGCCTAGTTCCTGAGCCTCTCCTGGAGGCCCCCCCAAAGTGAGTCCACTTACTTCCTGGTATTAGACATGAGTCCTAACCACCCTCCTCCCTACTCCACTCCCATGCAAGGCTTCCAGTTTTTCCTGGTTACCATCTCTATCCCTTTCCATCTTCCCAAACTATTGACATCTCTCATCTGTTTTCATCTTTCTCATGCTCTTATCCTTGTAGATTCTCATCCATTTTGTGCTGTTAGTGTGTCATGTTCCAGAAATGCCTGTGTTCACTCCACTCGCATTCAATAAGCAGCTGTTCTTTAAGCCCACCAGATTTAAAGTCTAGTCAATCTGGTGAATGTAGACATTTACTTTGGGGGCCATGGACCAGAAAGTATCATTCACATTGTGTTCTATGTGAACAGTGCCCCCTGCAGTTGTGCAACTGTGGCGCCCCTTCCTGTAGGTCCCCCCAAAGAAGAACCTGACCTCTACAGAGTAGCAGCAGGGGTTCACTTGCAAACGAGGTGCTTCTCCCACGTGCAACTCCTAGTGTTACCTTAAGCTGTCAGTTGGAGTGTAGTCCTGGCTGGCAACTTTGGAGGGGCAAGCCAGGCACGGGGGCTGGGCAGAGGATGCGGCCACACCTAGATCTAGGGGTGCCCTGTGGACTCCAAAAGGCTCCTCCAGATGTGTGGGTTCTATGTCCAGCTTCTGGAGGAGGGCTGAGGGCTGTTGGCATCCCCCACCCCACTACCAGAGATAGGGAGCTCTGGGGAGTCTCCTCCATTGGCCAAGATAGTGTGTGTGTGTGTGTGTGTGTGTGTGTGTGTGTGTGTGTGTGTGTGTTTGTGTGTTCTTACACTTAGCGGCCCAAAGCTAGAAAGATGAATGGACAGGGCTCAAGGGCCCCCCAAAAGCTGGCAAGATAATTGTATAAAAAAAAGCCCTCCCCTCCCTATCCCTGGCCGAGTAGCTCTGTTAATTAGAGCACTGTCCAGATACATAAATGGAACAACAAATCGATGTTTCTCTCCCTTCCTCTCTCTCTAAAATCAATCAATAAAAAAGTTTTTTAAAAAGAACCACAGGCTTGAGCAGGAAGGGGGATGGTCTTTGAGACGGGAGTCCACCATTCTCTCAGGTCTGTGGCACCTGAATTAACCTCTTTCATTTTGCACCAGCACCTGTCTCATTAGTTTGGCTTTCTTTGCGGCAGGCAGACAAACCGATTCCCGGCCAGAGCATGTGCCTAGGTTTCGGGCTCAATCCCCAGTCTGGGTGTGTGCGGGAGGCAGCTGATTGGTGTTTCTCTCTCACAATGATGTTTCTCTCTCACTCTCCTCTCTCCTCTCTTTCTCTCTCTCTAAAATCAATAAAAATATATTAAAAATAGAGATAAATAAAAATCCGATGCTGAGGCCGAACCTTTAGAGAGTTGAATCTTAACAGGGTTTCTCATCCATGGCCCCTACTGACCTTTGAGACTAGACAATCCTTTGCCATGGGGGGCTTTCCTCTCCATTGCAGGATTTTAGCACCATCTCTGGGCCCTACACACTAGATGCCAGTTGAACCCTCTCCCAATTGGAATGACCAAAAGACATTGCCAAGTGTTACCTGGTGGGAGGAGCAAATCGCCCAATTGAGAATCACTGCTGTAGGAGCCAGGATCCAGGCATCATATTTTTAAAAATCTTCCCAGGTGATTCCCATGTGCAGTCGAGTTTGAGAATCAGTGCTCGGATGGAGCTTCCTCTGGGAAGTGTATCCTGATGGAAAGTCCCGGGAATTTTAGAGAGGTTTCTGTAAACTGTGATTTGCTCCTGACTCAGCATGAATGGATCTATTGTGGGCCAGATGAGCAGTTCCGCTCATCCTATCTAGTAAGACTATTTTTTTCTATCAAGGGGACTTTGGAAAACAAAGAGGCTCTAACATCTCGAGAAGCTAGCAAAGCCTGCTGAGCTAGAAACACAGAGAACCTTTACAGCAAGCCAATGAAAGAGACCCAAACTAATGAATGGTCTAACCAAGCATGTCAAACTCGCGGCCGGTGGAGTTTAGCATGCTTGGTAAGCAATACTTGAGGACCCACAGGGTGTACCTTATTGATGCCAAGATAATATTGACTGGAGATGCCCTGTGGGCCAGGGTCTTGTGCTGGGGGATCTCTTTACATGCCACCAAATAAGACATCTAAGTTATAAACAATATGTTAATAAATTAATCCTATATAATAAAAGGCTAATATGCAAATCAACCGAAGGGCAGAATGACATGCACTGACCACCAGGGGGCAGATGCTCAACACAGGAGCTGCGCCCTGGTGGTCAATGTACTCCCACAGGGGAGCACAGCTCAGCCAGAAGCTGGGCTCACAGCTGGCAGTGGTGGTGGCTGGAGCCTCTCCTGCCACCGTGGCAGTGCTAAGGATGTCTGACGGCTGGCTTAGGCCCGTTCCCTGCCAGTTGGACATCCCCAAGGGCTCCCAGACTGCAAGATGGCACAGGCTGAGGGACCCCCCCCCCGAGTGCACGAATTTCATGCACTGGGCCTCTAGTATTAATAATAAATAGGTCTAGTTTAAGGAATTAACATGTAAATACTTCTGAAACATGTTTTAACCCTAACTTGTGTACAAAAACATTTATACATTTTGAGTCTGCTCCCCAGTATCATTGTGGCAGAAACTACAGTTTGGCTCTTTCTACACCCTTCCATCCTCTTTTCTACTAAGGACACCAGAAAGCTAAACACTTGCCTTCCAGATTTCTCTGCTGGTGGGAGTAGCCATGTGACATAATTTTGGCCACTAAGAATGCAAACTCTATGAAGACAGATTTTTGTCTATTTTGTTCTCTGCTGGTTAAAACTCACCAAATCTTACACTCTTAAAAATGTCCACTCCAGGTGGGGGGAAAAGACAGATGTTGTTTAAGGGTACAAACTTGCAACCAATAGTAAATAAATCCTAGAGATCTATATGCATAGCATAGTGATTGTAGAAAACAATATTGTATTACAATCCTTAAACTTGCCAAGAGACTAGAACTTAATTATTCCAACACTAAAAAAATGATAATTATGTAATGTGGTAGAGGTGTTAATTATTGTCACAGTAGCAGTCATATTATAATATATAAATGCATCAAATTAACATGTACACCTTAAATTTACACAATGTTATATGTCAACTATGTTTCAATGAAAAAAATTAAAATGTCCAGTTTATGTATTTCAAAAATGTGAAAAATAAAAGAGCAATTGTTAATAAATTACAAATTGGAAAAAAAAATTGGCCCTTCAGAGAGAATCCTGAGAGGAAGAAAGACACCAAGACCCTGTTTCTCTAAAGTTCAGGTAAATTGCAGTGCTGAGATTGATCTTGCTAACACTAGATGTCACCATTGTGCTGTGCAAAAGTAGCTGACCCTCAGGAGTGCTGTTTAATATTACTCAGCACAGAGTCAGGCTGTTCAAGTGTTTGAAGATTGTTCATCCTCATTCCACCCATGCTGGACTATGATCGCTGTGGCCTTATTAAAACTCCCTAAACCTTGATTTTTTTCTTGGTTATAATTCATTCTACATTCCTGTGCCCAGTACTGCTTGGGGCCAAGTTAGAAGGAGAGGAGGGTGCCAGCCTCCATGCTCTGTGCTTCAGATAAAGAGTTCCCTGTGCTGTGGTTCCCACCTCCAGGTCTCTGTCTGGGACCCATGCTTGCATCTCTCTGGAGGCCTCTGGGGGCTAACTTTTAATAATGGACTTATGATTCTGCAGACACCAAAGTGATTCAGATAAAGAATCAGTGGAAGTTGCTTGAATCAAGTGTCTTTAGTTCCAGTTGTTGCTTCCTCAACAAGATATTAGTCTTTAATTTTCCATAGTGGTCCTTTAATGAATACTAATAACCAGTACATTTTGTGGTGCTTACTTATCAAAGATTCAAACCCAGGCGGCCTGGCTTCAGAGCCCATGCTCTAACCATCACACAATATAGCCCTCCTTTTTCCACTGCTGGTTTTTGTTGTTGTTTTTTTCAGCTTCATTGTATGATTGACATACAATCAGCTTGTTGATTTCTACAAAAGGTCTTGCTGGGATTTGATTGGATTGCTTTGAATATATAGATCAATTTGGGGAGAACAACATTGAGTAGTTCAGTCAATGAACATAGTATCCATGTACTAGATATTTTTTCATTTCGCTTGTTATTTTTTAAAACTTTTTTTTAAATCCTCGCCCAAGGATATGTTTACAGTATTGATTTTTAGAGAGAGAGAGAGAGGAAGGGAGAAAGAGCAAAACATGGATCAATTGCCTCCTGTATATGCCCTGACAGGGAATCAAACCTGCAACCTTTTGGTGTGCTTTTTATTCAATCTCAGATTTCCCCGCTTTGCTTTCTCCTGTCTCCCTAATCTACCAATGGATTTCATATACCCCGCTCCCCCCCCCCCTCCCCGTCTTCTCCTTTGATTCTAGTGTATAAAATAAGGTGCAAAACTGCCATTTCTCAATCCGTTGAGATTTTGCTTCCCGGCAAACTGTTCTGTTGTTGGTTTAGCTCAAATAAACTCATAGAAATTCTTACAGGTTTGGACATTTCTTATGTCGGCAAATTATTGATAAGAATAACCTTGATAAGAATGACCCGTATTTTGAGATACTGCATCTACATCAACTGTAATGCGATGAAAACATCTGTGATTCTCTGACAAAAATCACAGGTACTACTGATACTACCGTGGTTTGTTGCCAACACGTAATTGAAGGAAATGCTGTTTCGGTTAGAGATGAGCGAAAACGACCATAAACTTGCTCACCTACTCAAGGTCCCTGAGGGTCCCAGGGTAAGAAGCCCTGCGCTGGGAGCGGCGCCAGAGAACCACCGAGCTGCGCGCTCTGGTATCCTAGAGAGGAAGCACGTGCGGCCTGGGCGGCGCGCTCGGGGTGACGCACTTCCGGTCACGCCGGCCTCGGCGCCTTGTCGGAGGTGAGTGTTGGGTTTGTCACCTGGGAGTCCCTGCTAGGAGCGCTCCTTTCGCCCTTAGAGAAGGCAGTCGCCTTTGCCCCTGCTGCCGCGGCGGAAGGAGTCGGAGGCGGCCTGTGAGCCAGGCCCGCTCGCCCCAGGTGCCCTCGCTCGCCCAGCCGCTTTGGGGAATGGAGGCTGTGGATAGAAAGGAGACGCGCTGCGTGCCGGGCACAGCCACAGAGTCCCTCTGCGCATTGCGCGAACTAATGACTGAGCAGCTAAATGCCCAGTCGCTGTTCTGGGTTCCCGGGATGCAGCTAGGAATGAGACGGGTGTGGGTCCCGGCCTCAGGGAGCTTTCAGTTTAATGGGAAGTTAGATATTAATCACCTCTGATCATCTCACCCCTCTGGTCCTAACCGCGTCGCTGCAGCCGGTTGCTTTTAGGTGAAGACCAAATCCTCAACGTGCGCGAGGCCTGCGTGGCTTGGTCCCTTGCGCTGCTTCCCCTCGAGTTGCAGCACACTCCCCCTGGCTCAGCTGCAGACTTTCACTTCTAGGACGAGCTTTTGCACTTGCTGTCACTTTTGTAAAGATTTTCCTTTTAAGCCAATTCCTGCTCGGTCTTATCATTTAGAATAGATTCTCCCGGGCACTAGTCACAAATGTGATCTTAAAGTTATTTATGATAATCTTGGATTAATATATGTGTGTCCTTTAGTCCTAGACCAAGCCCAGCGAGGAGAGGGATCACCTTTTTTTCTCTTTCCACTATCTCACACTTGGGCTGGAATGTATGCAGTAAATGTTTGTTGAACGAAGAAAGCACACATCAATGTGTCATCTCAAACATGGACGACATGGTACACAGAGGAGGGAATGCAGTGCTAGTGGAGTGTGTAACAGGGGACCTGACCTGGTCTGGAGAGGGTGACCTGAAGGCTGAGTCGGCATTACCTAGCTGAAGAGGGGTTCCGGCTGCTGGGGAGTATTGCAGGTGGCCAGAATCCGTTACAAAGGCTCTAAGGTCTCATACAGGTACAGAGGTCCTGAATTAGCATAGCAGAAGAAACTGAAAGAAGGCTAGAATGGCTAGACCAGGAATAAGGGTGGTACAGATGAGCTTAGCAGGAAATTACACCTTGCAATGAGTTTTCTTAGGGAAGGTGCTGGCCTCTTGGTAGAATATGACTACTTAACAAGAATACACAATGTTCGTAGGGGATATAATTAAAGTAACAACTATTACATTTTGGAATGTTGAGTTGGCCTTCCAAGGTCCTTTGAATGGGACGATGAACAAAAAAGATGCCTGCCTCGAGACCCAAGAAAAGGAAGACTTACTCAGACTCTTACTCTGAATTTCTTGGCTACTCATTTATTTTTCATATTTACCTTAGAATCATGTTATCAGGTTCTAAGAGAAATCCTGTTGGGATTAGATTGGAAGCAACTGAATGTAGTTATTAAAAGCATGACTTTTGGAATTGGCAGATCGGAGTTCCGCCTCCAACTCATCCATCCACTGACTGAGTGACCTTGGTAGAGAAAATTATTCACTTAGCCTTGTTTTCTCATTTGGGAAAAAGAAAAGGTTCAGAAGATTATTGTGGCTATTGAGTGAGAGGGTGCCTATATTTCACCCAAAAAGCATGGTATTTGTTTCTATTTTCTTTAACCTTTTATGTTTCCCAGTAAAATAGTTTTTAAAATGAAGGTCTGAGTTTCCTCTTGTTAGGTGTTGCTGCTAGTTTTTTTGCTCTTTGTGTACTCAAGTTCCCCCTGTATTCATGTCCTACCTAGGACAGAGCATTGCTTGATGTTGGGGAGTATAGGTTTTGATGTCCAAGGGCATCAGAAATATTTATATGCCACCTACCCAGTGGGCGTTTAGTAAATGATTGCTGCGGTTATTGGCAGGTTTGTTGGTGTTAAGGAGAGCCTTTGACTGGGCAAGGCTTACTCTGGTTCTCTTTGCTTCTTCCCTCAGCCCCTGCCCTTCACTGAGAAGGAGCCCAGGTGATGGCAGCCATGCCCCTGAAAGCCTGGTACCAGGTGAGCTGTTAATTCCTCAGATCAACCTTCGAGAGACGTGATTTGAAGGAAATGATGAGAGGGATGATTCTGGCAAAATTCTTGGAGCCAAAGCAGTAGGAAGATCCCCCGTTGATTCTCTCCAACTGGACGCTGGGGGAAAAGCCAATGATGGTGAGGGCTGAGCAGCTAGAAGCCCACCAAGCAATGGCTGGAGAGAGTGTCCTGGCAAGTGGAATTGTAGCCTGTTCCACACTGGCGGGTCCCCAGGTTTAGAGGGATCTGTGAAAATGAGGGACTCGGGCTAGTGGTGTAGGTATCTGGTTGCAAGGTTCTTGGGAAGTGGTGACAGAAGGGTGGCAGGAAGAAGACAAGAATGAAGGAGCTTATATCATTTATCCTCCTAACGACAGAAGTTCGGGCTTCAGAATCAAGGGTAATATATCCTCCTTGAGGTCAGTATTGGCTAAGGCAAGGCTGTGGGCTCTGACAGGAAAACTGTGCACTAGGACAGGGCACCTGAACTTAGGAATCCCATCAGGCCTCAGTGGCCTTGACCAGTCACTTAACCTCTTTGCATCTTAATTGACTTCATTTGTAACATGAACATTCAGGACCTTACATTTGTGGATCAAGGAAATTTTTGTTTTGACTTGTATTTCACTCTGAGACTGATGAGTTGCTGGGTACTGCTTTACACTTCGGTGTCGGGTGAATTTCCCGCCAAAATATAAGATGGCGCGTTAAAATGCCTATATCTTTTGAAGTATGGGTTCGATTGAAATGAAATATTTGGTAATACGCAGTTACAATCGGCCCGAGTTTACACGTTTCCCGCACTCCACCGCAAATCTATATGAACCGAGTTTAAGACGGCTCCCGCGGAGTACGCGCAATTCACGCGAGCCGACTTAACTCGTTTCCCGCAATCCAAGTGTTTACTTACCATGTCTTTCTCGGGACTTATTTACCCAATAACTTAGCATGAACCATATCCCAAGTGCCAGTCCTGGATTTCTGACATCTGGCAGGTGCCTCTGCCTGACTGTTTCTGATACATATTGTCTTCCTTGTAGCTCACCCGCTTCTGATCTTCTTTAAGTACTGGAGAGGCACTGGTCCACCATCTCCAAGTCCTGACCACTCACTTTTTAGATTGCTGCATGCTATTGACCCTTCTTCCTGGGTGCCGCTTCCAGAGAGTCACCAGGTCCGGTTGCTTCTGCCTGCTACCTCTTCCACTTGTCCCATATTTTACATTGCCTTCCTTCAAGGTTTGTTCTTCTCTGGGATTTTGTTTGAGGACCTTCCCAGCTAGTTTCTCTGTGTACAGTCTTGTGCCTCCCCCTCACTGTCCACTGGTCACCTGATACATCTCAATTTCCTGAGCTTGGACTTTATCTTCTAGTCCAGGTTTCCCAGATGTAGTGTGCATCACAGTCACCTGGAGGGTTCATTGATGGAACATTTACTCTCGGATGGGGCCTGCCAGTGTGCCTTTCCAGTAAGTTATCAGGTGCTGCTGCCCTGGGGACCACACTTTGAGAATCACTATTGTAGTTAGTGGTGACTTATTAAATCATTCAGTTGAGTGGGTCAGGTTGTCATTTAAAGTAGATCATTGTATGTGCTGGCAGAGGATGGATTAAGTGTGGGACAGCTGGAATTGGAGCTATTTAAGGTCCCCATCTGTTGAACTGTTGTACGGATTGTACAATAGTGAAGAGTCGGTTCCAGAAATATTTTGGCAATAAAATGGGCAGAATTTGATTACCAACTGTCAGAAGTGAGCAGTGACGGGGGCGAGTTAGTCTAGGATGAATCTTAGGGAAAGAAAATTGTCACTTACCGTGTGAATTAGTTTATGTGAATTAGAGAGGGAACCAGTTTAGGGGGGCAGATGATTAGTGTTAGCTGGTGGGTCAGACATGTTGGGTCAGGAGAGAGTGTGAGGCATGGGAACTAGTGGAAGGGGCAGATCTGTACATCAGTCAAGGTGTTAGAAAGTGGGAGGATAGTCACCACATGTTCAGGTAACCACATTTGATACTAAAGTCTAAGGTGTGAATAGAGGGCCTAACCAGATGCTGGAGCTTTCTGGGAAGGTAGACTTGGGGCCAGCAGGAAGGGGCAAGGATGGCTACTGAAAAAACCCGGAGGCTTGGTTGGCAAGAGCTATTGCAGATTGTGTTGGGGCTATAAAGACACGAGGCTAAAAGCGCTACCCAGCAGCAGTTTGATTCCAGAAGCATATTCTCCGAGGAAGACACATCAGGGAGCAGAATGCTAGGCTGCCCTGTCAGCACGGCTCCCTCTGCTGGGTGATCTTGAGCACAGACAGCACAGCAATCAAGCAACAGATGGGGACTGGATGCAAAGGGCTCATCATGGCAAACCACGACTCTGTTCTTGTTGTGTGGGCTTGAGGTTTGGGGCGGAGTGAGCACTGGGGCAGTGAAGGGGGAACAGGCAGTCCTGAGATGCCACCTGGAGTGAGTGTCTGGACATTCTGAAGCTAATGGCCCACCTGTAGGTGTAACAGTGAAAGACGGACAGTATTTATAAAGTCAGAGATTTTGCTCTGAGAAGGTGAATAATGGGAGACTCTCCAGGCTTTCTGAAATGTTTTATCATGTTTTATAACAGTACATTTTATGTTCCAAAGGAAGCTCTTCTGATAGAGAAGTTCCAGGTTGTTGGTTGTAGAAATAGCCATTTAATGGTCTAACACCTATTCTTTCACCTTTTCTCATTAGCCATCTCTAATAGGACTCCTCCCTCATACTGTCCCCTGGGTCCCACACTCTGGCTCTGAGGCAGAGGATTGGTTCTGGGACAGCAGGAACCTCTTGTTTCAGGAGGTGGTGACCTTTGAGGACGTGGCTGTGCACTTTACCCAGGCAGAATGGGCTGGCCTCTCTTCTGCACAGAGGGCCCTGCACAGAAGTGTGATGCTGGAGAATTACGGGAACTTGACATCCCTGGGTAAGGCTACTTCCTCCTGGGACTCAGATCTATGCTTTCCTGCTTCTTTCTTTTTCCTTATGGGCTGGGGGTACGGCGTGGAGAAGGAGGGGTTGTCTCTGGTATCCCCACTGCATGGTTCAACCACTGAGCCACACTGGCTGGGCAGTTTTCCTTCTTTTGACATAGCAGACCCAGGGCTGAAAGGTGCCATTTCTCTCCCCTTTTCAGGATACACAGTTCCCAACTCTGCCCTCATCTCACTTCTGGAGGGAAGGGACTTGCCTTGGGGCCTGGAGGCACAGGATGACCCACCTGCAGAGAGGAGCACACACGTCTGTCAAGGTAAACGAGGCCAGTTTAAAATGGGCAGCTGTGGGGCTTTACAGAGCATATACTTTAAAATGAACCATGCTCGCAAGGATTTAAATAGGTGATCTTTCCTAATAGGTAAAATATGAAACCTTTCCCACCAGTTTTAACTCTTACCAAGGTAACTATTTCTTCATGCATCTCTTATGCAATTCTTGAATCCCTTGTTCCCTTCTGAGTTTCAGCATTGCCTACCTCAGTGGCCCTTCTTCTTTGGACAGGATGGATTTACGTAGGAGCAGTTTGTCAGTACTTGAGTGTGCCAGGTTTTGTTTAAGACTCTCCAGAGCAGCAGTCGCCAACCTTTCGGACCTCACGACCACCAGTGGTCGCGGATACCGCTGCTCTGGAGGATACAAGTTGTGGAGACCGATGTAAAAGCTTTTTAAAAATGTGTATAAAGGCAGTGGGCTGTGGGAGCTCAGCAGGAAAGCTTAGAGGAATTGCCATTTAGAAGCTCAAGTAATGCGTCTTCAGGGGTGGTGCCATTTGTTCTGAATTTGACCGGTTACAGTGGATAGCATGTGGAGAAAAAGAAGGTAGACTGTCTGGCCCGAGGAAGGGAATAAAGGATCCAGTAAATCAGTGTGAAGAACCTTGCAGCATAATGTGCAGGCGAATCACCTGGGGAGCATCTTTTAAAACGGGGTTTTTTTCTGGAGCCCACCGGCAAGTATTCCGCTGTCCTTTCTAGTAAGTCGTGCAAAAGGACTCAGAACCCAAGCAAGGCTTCCTAGCATCGGGGGCTGGCACAGGGTGTGCAGTGCATCCTGACCCCCTTCCTCAGCCGAAGGTGTGGTGAATGTAGTTGGTCTGTCTCACCCACACAGCACTGTGTGGAACATCCAGATGCAGACTTTGTGGTGGACCGGAGGGCTCTGCATTTACAGCTCAGGAATAGGATATGGGAGAGCAGGCAAAACAGAACGTGGAACAGTAGCAGTGACACTGATTTTACCAGCCTCAATGTCACTACTTAATCTTTGAGCCTGTACCTTCTTTGGTATTTTGTAGGCCTATAAGTACCTGAGGTCAAAAGATACTAGAACATACGAGGGACAAGTCATTCAAATACAGAGTCTGGAAAAGCTTAGGAAGCAGTCCAGCGTGTCGTGTATACGTCGACACCCTGTTCCACCTCGACAGTTCTCTGCCCGTGTACTATTTGGCACTTTTATTGCTAGCAGGCCGATGTGGAGGTTGAACTAGTAATCTCTAAAAGCTCTATGTTATTTGATGCTCTTTTGTTTCTAGTATCATTCTCAGGTGGCACTGTGCTTTCTGTTTATGTCAGATACCGAGACCAACATTGTCAGTGAGTCCACATCAGGACAGGGAATTTCTGAAAACAGAGCCGTGGTGTTGTCTTGTGGTCTGCAGAAGATTGCTCCTCAGAGAAGCAACTTCCTAGGAACTTGTAAACTGGAGAAGCACCAGGAAATCACAAGGAAACATGGTCGAGGAAAGGTTCCCAGAATCCACTGTGACGGGAAACCCTTCCGGTGTGAGGAATGTGGGAAGTGTTTCAGCTATTTTTCTCACTATGTTAGACACCAGAGAATCCACACTGGGGAGAAACCCTTTGAGTGTAATGAGTGTGGAAAAGCCTTCAATGGCAATTCCTCATTGATTCGGCATCAGAGGATCCACACTGGAGAGAAACCCTATCAGTGTGAGGAGTGTGGGAGAGCCTTCAATGACAACGCAAACCTGATGAGGCATCAGAGAATCCACAGTGGGGACCGACCCTATCACTGCCAGGAGTGTGGGAAAGGCTTCACCAGTAGTTCTGAGTTTGTTATACATCAGAGAATCCACACTGGAGAGAAACCTTACGCGTGTAACGAGTGTGGAAAAGCTTTTGTTGGTAACTCACCACTACTTCGGCATCAGAAAATTCACAGTGGAGAGAAACCCTATGAATGTAATGAATGTGGCAAAAGCTTCGGAAGGACTTCCTATCTTATCCAACATCAGCGTATTCACACAGGGGAAAAGCCTTATTCTTGTAAAATATGTGGGCAAGCCTTCAATTTGCATAAAAAATTAACTCGACACCAGAGAGTCCACAGCGATAAGAAACCCTTTGACTGTGTAGCTTGTGGAAAAGCCTTCAGTGCTCAGGAACAACTAAAAAGGCATCTGAAGACCCATATTCAAGAGTCTTCCTATGTATGTGATGAGTGTGGAAAAGTCTACACTAGCAAAAGAAGTCTTCTTCAGCATCAAAGAGTCCATACTGGAAAGAAACCCTATGGGTGTGTCAAGTATGAAAAGACCTTTAGGACCTCTTCCCAGCTCGGTGACCTTGAGCATGTCCACCCCGGAGACAAGCCTGCGCTGGACATTTGTCGTTTTGGCCTCCCAGAGTTTTTTACCCCCTTTGACTGGTAGTATATTCACTTCCCTTTGGGACTCCATCTTCTACTCAAGAGTAGAATGTGTGACACAGACCTGGCTTAGCCATCGTTGTTGGTCAGTACGTGACCCAAGATGGTCCAATTAGAGTTCCAGGATGTGGCCAGAGTTAACAGGAAGAAATACTGTTCTTTTTCCCTTAGTCTTAAAGCTGAGAGGAATTCCTGGATTTTTGAACAACTACATTAAACTATGTCTGAAGCTAGAAATGCATCTGGGCTTTTGAATTCCAGTAACCAATAAATTCAGTTTTGTTTTTCTCAAGCAAGTTTAAGTTTTCTTTCCTTGGAATGGTGCCTTATCAGTCTAACAATTATCCTATATAATAAAAGGCTAACATGCAAATCGACCGAACGGCAGAATGACCAGTCGCTATGATGCGCACTGACCACCAGGGAGCAGATGCTCAACGCAGGAGCTGCCCCCTGGTGGTCCGTGTGCTCCCACAGGGGGAGTGCCATTCAGCCGGAAGCAGGGTTCAGGGCTGGCAAGCGCAGTGGTGGTGGCGAGCCGCAGCAGTTGGACATCCCCCAAGGACTCCCAGACTGTGAGAAGGCGCAGGCAGGGCAGAGGGACCCCCCTGGAGTGCACAAATTTCGTGCACCGGGCCTCTAGTTTTTAATAATTGTTATAATTTAATAATCTTCAGGACTAACGAAGGAGAAATGTTTTGTGTGTATGATGTATGGGAAAGTCTTCAGCTATGGTCCCAGCAACCCTGGTAATTGTAAGAAGAATAGGAAACCCGTTGGAACATGGGAGCCCAGGGTGCACCAGGACAGCACGAGGGGATGGAAGTTCTAACAGCTTCAGCTCTGTGACAGATGTTTAGTCTTACTACAAAACTGTCAGTGAGTCCATTCTCAAGAAAAGTCTTAACTATGTAACCAAATGCTATCAAAACAAAAGACTTTAATTTTGTTTTCTCGGTTTTTATTTGGAATGGATACTATTCTAGGCACCAGACTGGTAAATGCCAGGCTAATGTAGCTTTTCCAGCTGGGTGTTTGTCTTGAATAGCATGCCCATCCTTCCCTTTGATCTAGAGCAGTGGTTCTCAACCTTCCTAATGCCACGACCCTTTAATACAGTTCCTCATGTTGTGGTGACCCCCAACCATAAAATTATTTTCGTTGCTACTTCATAACTAATTTTGCTACTGTTATGAATCTTAATGTAAATATCTGATATGCAGGATGTATTTTCATTGTTACAAATTGAACATAGTTAAAGCATAGTGATTAATCACAAAAACAATATGTAATTATATATGTGTTTTCCGATGGTCTTGGGCTACCCCTGTGAAAGGGTCGTTTGACCCCCAAAGGGGTCGCGACCCACAGGTTGAGAACCGCTGATCTAGAGTCTGTTACCGGATAAAAAGGAAAGAACAGAGGTTGACAGACAGTGGTCTCTGCTTCTGCATGCCTTCTGTGGAACTTCTGTAACCTGGTGTGTGCCTATCTTAGGAATCGGGGCATCATGATTATTTAGGAGGTCTTATTTTCTTACCTACAAAATTAGGTGACTTTTTTGTGATCCACCATTTGGGGTCAGCATTTCTGTGACACTGATCTGCTAATTTCTTCCTTAGACAAGCCTTTATTCCTAGCTAAAGCTCTATTTTCTGAGCCTAGGAAGAAGTGGAAATCTTTATTGCCAAGAGCAACATAGTCCCCAGCAATCACTGCCCAATTGTGGTACCATTTTCCTATCTGAATGAGAGAAGCCATGTAAATTGCACAGGATCAGGGCAAAGCAGAGAAGGGCTCCTAGCAATGGTCAGGGATCCCAGGTATAGAACATATCCTCACTCCAGTGCCAGAAATAAAGAAGAGTCCTGCCCTGGAGTTGGAGTTGGACCTGGAGCCTTTGGATTACGTCAACAACAAACATTACATACCTCCTTCGTGTCAGGCCTTGTACTTTACCTGAGGATAATGGTGTTGAACAAGGCAGCTATAGTCCCTGCTCTATGGAGTGATCAGAGAAAACATGTTTAAATAAACTGTCACCGTTAAATAAGCACAAATGTACTAAGCACTGAAGTACAGAACGCTGCAATGCCTCATAACTGACTGGCCTCCCTTATACTAGGTGGTCAGGGAAGGCTTGCTTTCCAAGGGAAATGGGATTTAGCTGATACCAAGTAACAGTCAAGACCAATCGTATGTTTTCTCGACATAAAATCTCAGCAGCTCAATCGCGCTGCTTGGGACTCAAACGGTTAAATAAACTGTCACCGTTAAATAAGCACAAATGTACTAAGCACTGAAGTACAGAATGCTGCAATGCCTCATAACTGACTGGCCTCCCTTATACTAGGTGGTCAGGGAAGGCTTGCTTTCCAAGGGAAATGGGATTTAGCTGATACCAAGTAACAGTCAAGACCGAGGTGGGAATGGGAAGGGAAAGGCATGGTAGGTATAGAAAACAGCATGTTCAGCAAGTGGGGCTGAAGTGGAGAGGGGGAGAATGGGAGTGCTAAGAGGCTGGAGAAGTGAGTGCAGGCCTCCAACCACCTTCCAGTGCAGGAAAGGAAGGGATCAGAGCTGGAAGGAGAAAGGCCAACACTGTCAGACTTGGGAGGGACCCTGCAGGTGGGTGGTGCAATCCAAGGGCTTATTTTGGAATTTTATGGGGGTGTTTTTGTTACAGTGTTTGGTGGTAACCAGGAGTGTCACAAATCCTGCAATGCACCGGATGGTTCTCCCTACTGAAAAAGTTTTCACAGCCCTAGTCAGTTTGGCTCAATGGATAAAGCCTCAGCCTCCAGATGGAAGGGTTCTGGGTTCAATTCCAGTCAAGGGCATGTCCCTCGGCTGCAGGCTCCATCCTGGGGCCTGGCCCTGGTCAGGTGAGTGTGGAAGGTAATGAGTCCATGTTTCTCTGTCTTTCCCTCTCCTTCCACTAATATATATATATATCTCAATGGAAAAATAACCTTGGGTAAGGATTAAAAAAAAAAAAGTTTTCACTGACATTGGTCTTGCTGGACATTCATGGAGGTAAAAACTGCTTCTAAAATACCTGAATCTAGAACTTGTTTTTAAGGTAAACACAATGTGGTTTTGCACAGTTTTAACATTTGCTGATTCTCTAGGAATATGATCAAGACAAGATTGTCCTGTGTTTCGTTTAAACTTGACCAAAAGGGTTCACCATTTTGGATCCCACCTTGTGATTTCTGAGACACCAGTATAAGACACAGCATGTGGCTGTGGCATTCAGGCACATCCTAAGTGCGAAGGCAAATATCTGGCCACTTCGTAGGTCTCCTACAGCAGCAGTCATGACCAAACCTTTACATATCGGAATATGTTTGCAATTACAAATCATTTTCCTTTTATTTCTCCTTTATCTCAGTTAAGGCATTAGTTTTTAAAATGTAAATTATTTATATTGTCTATGCTTTTCTAAGTGTTATCTATGATTTTCATGACAAGAGAATAAACTGGTCACTAGGAAATATTTGTTACAAAAAGAGTGGCCTTGGTTTTGATACCGTGTCACCCACTGGATCCAGTCCGTAGACTCCCAAATCTGGTTGCACCGCAGCTTTACTAAGACACAGATCCCCGGCACCACCCCGCAGAGCAAACGCTCCGGGGAACGAGACCCAAGGGAAAGGGACAAAGAGCGCCAGACTCCGGGGCTCTGAGGTTTGGAGCGCAGGGGGCGGGGCCAGGGCACCACCGAGAGGGAGCGACGGCATTCCTAGAGGGGCTCGGCCGCAGCCTAGTGACGCACTTCCGGCCGCCCCGCGGAGCCGCGAGCAGCGGAGGTGAGTCCGCGAGCACCCTAGGTGAGTGGCACTTTGGAGGGTGGGGTGGTACCCTGGCTCTTTGTGCGTTAGGGGTGCCCTTCCGCCCGGGTAGGAGCTGGGTTGCCCACCCCTGGAGCAGGGAGCAGGTCGGCGGCCCCTCTCTGACTCCCGGTTTGAACTTGGCGGCCGAAAACGTTCCGTCCTGTGGGAAGCGAAGCCCCAAACAGTTGGGGAAAGACGCTGCTGACTTTCGGGAGGTGTGTCGGAGCAGCCGGCGGGTGGGATGTTTGCCGGGGCGAAGCGGCCTGAAGGGATAGTCACGAGTCCTTTGACACGTTGAGGTCACGCAGGCGCCTTCACCAAGGGTGGGTTGCGTGCGCTCTGGCTCCTGACATGGGGTCGTGCAGCAAGGCCCCGGGGAGGAGCAGAAGAGGCGGGGCCCCTCCGCCCACCCGGGAGCAGAAGAAGCCGGCGTTTGGAAGGCGTTGTCCGCTTACCGGAGCGGTGTCAGTGCCAAGAGGTAACCGCGCCCTGCGCTCCATCTGTGGGATGACAGTGGCCCGGCAAGGATTGCTACAATGTAATTAGTGACTTGTTCAGTCCTAGAATACATTTAAAATAACTCCAGCATTGCTAATTCATACCGTATGGAAAGCAAGTTTGCTGATGTCAACAAATAAAGATCTGAGGCCATGAAACAAGTTCATTTGGGGTCTTCAAGGATTCGAATCCATGAGAAGCGGATTCAGGTAACAGCCCAAACTAAGCTCTGGAGAGAACGAAGAAAGGCAGGGTTTATAAAGGCGCAAATCACAAAATGTAATTCTTTCATGCAATTGAGGTATTGCCGGCGAGGTTAACAGGGTTTGGTTAGTTCCAATATGGAAACGAGGGAGGTGAGAACTAAGGAAGTAAATTCCATATATGTCCATGTAGCAGTTGTTCTAAGATGTCTATGATCCCGCATGTTTATGTCTCTGCCTTGAGCTGAGTGTAGCAAAAGGCTTTGTGTTTTGTTTGTTGTAGTGTAACAACAGGACTAGCAACAGTAAAAGTAGCTCTGAAAACAGAGGCACGACATGTGCCTGGGCCCCACTTCCTTAATAGCCTCCTGACGCTATTAAAGGGACTCAGCAATGTTTATTACATTTTAGTTTTTCCCATTGTCACTAGAGGGCGGCATTTGAGTGCAGGTCTTTATAGCCTTAGAGTATCTAGTTAAAATATTGTTTTCCATAGTTACCTAGTTCTTTTCTTTCCCACCATTTCAGTGTGGGCACGTGACTCAATTGCAGGATAGTTAGGCTCATTTGATGATGTTTGTGTTCCTTTTTTGGGTCATCACCACCATCCCATCCTGATTGGTTGATTTTAAATATTTATGTGTATTTATCTATTTGTTTATGTGAAGCATTACTCTGGTTATAAAAGAACAAAAGGTACACTCAGAGACACGACACTCCTTGCTCCTCCTCCCTTCTACCCAGTTTCCTTCCATCCTGTTCCCATTCCAGGGTTCCTTTCACCTACTTCCTACCCACACCTGGTGTAACCACTCTCCTTTGTTTCTGGTTTATCCTTCCATTTCTTTTTGTATAAATGACCAGACACATGTTTTCTTATACTCCTGTTTTTGCACTTTGTTTTTTTAAAATTTTATTCGACAAAATACTTTGAAAATCACCCATATCATAGAGATAATTATCTTTTTAAAAAAATGCCATTCACGTATACACAAGACTGCATCTACTATGACAGTTAAGAAGCATAGTAAAATGAGCTGCCATGAGCACACCACCCCATTAAGGAGGAGAACATTACCAGTACTGCTGCATCTGTGTGCTCAGCCCCAACCCAACTCCCAGCTTCCCACCCCTAGAAGTAACAACTGTCTTAAATTTTGTGTTAATGTAGCCTTACCTGTTTTTAAAAAATCATTTTGTCACATATGCGTGTGTATGTAAATAACGTGTTTAGTTTGCTTTTGAGCTTTGTGAAAACGACAGCATAGGGTCTGTAGTCATATGTTCCTAAAGTCGTCCATGTTGTTGTGAGTCATTCATTTTTGCTGCTGGGCAGTTGTGTTGACGCTACCCAACTCAGGGGGTTCACTGCTTAGGGGGTTCTAGTCAAGGAGACATGGTGGTTGTTAGGTAGTTTTATTTACTCGCAGCAAGTAAAGGAGACCACAGATTCACATCCAAATCTGCTTCCTGGAAGAGAGGCTTAGCCATTGCTTTATACACTGTTTGCTCAATTACATGTTGATTTCTTTGCAGTTGGCTAAACTTACCTGGATTTGGTTAATTGCATGTTGAGTTCTTTCTTTTTTGGGGGTGGGGGCAGTTGGCTAAACTCCTGGGTTGAGTGGTTAAGCTCATCCTGAGTGGATAAGCTGCATCTGCAAAATACTGTGCTACATTTTCACACTTAACAAGATCTGCCCAGACCTTGAGACTCTTGTCCCATCTAACATTGGCGTGATCAAAAGATTGGGAAACTTATTTTGCTCTTCTCTGTTACAGTTTAAATAGTGTTAGAATTACTCATTTCTTCAAGATTTGAAAAGATTTACCTATGATATATATGGGCTCAGTATTTTATGAGTACACTCTTTACTGGCTATCTCAGTTTAATTAGGTAAAAGTAATCATGGATTACAGAGAAAAATCTATATAATAAAATTGGTAGAGTCGATTCATTAAATTCATATAGAATTATATATTCTTCCATCATATAATACGTTTTTAAGCATCTATAGACTATTTTTTAAATGGGCACTTCAGCTATTAACCCTCAAACATTTGTAAAGCAGAAGTAAGTGTATTGGGCTATTCAAACACCATCAGTAAAGCCAGAAATTATGAACAGAGAAGAAATTAACAACATACTATCCTAAACAATTCTTTGGTCAGAGACTAAACACCAGCTATCAAATAGTAATTAAAACATGACATAAAACCTCTGGTATGTGGCTAATTGTGTATTCAGAGGAAAATTTATGGCCTTATAGGTTTTAATTGCCAAATAGGAAAGTATGGAAATAAATGAATAAGCCATGCTCCCCTAAGAAGTTTGAAAAAGCCTTTATAGTCGAGTTTTCCCCAAAAGCAGAACAAAGGGCAAAGATTTGTGTGCAGGTGATTCATCTGGGAATGTAGTCCCGGGGCAGAGTGAAAGGCAGGGCCTGGCACAGAGAAGGAAGGAGAGCCAGTACCAGGGTGCTCTGTCAGCGTGGCCCTTCTCCATCTGATTGCTGCTCTGTCTTACAGGATCTTGGAGGAGCTTTGGAATCTCATTTGGGGGTCTAAAGGGGAAAACATTTATCCATTGACCTCTGTCCCCTATTGGTCAAGGGTGGCACCACAGGCATTAACTCTCCTGTACTTTAGGGACCAGCAAGTATCCACAGGTTTCCGCAGGGGCCCCGTACAGGACAGCAGAGAAGCCCAGGGCAGGAGCCAGGCATCGGTGGTGGAGATCCTTGCAGAGGCATTGGCAGGCTGCACCTGCACAAAGCTGAGTAAGCTTCTGGAACAGGACTAAGTGTGAGACGAGGAATGGAGTGGTGTGTAAGGTATCTCTTACAGAGCAGAGCTTAATGAATTAAAATCAATTAGGGGAAAAACAAAAACAAAAACAGCGTTCTAAATAAATTAAAAAGCTGGTTCACTGAAAATAAAACAACATTAAAATAAACCACTGCCCAGCCTTCTTTATGAATCTGTTTGGGATGCCATAACAAAATGCCATCGACTGTGGCTTTAACAACAGGAACCTAATCTTATAGTTCTGGAGACTGCAAGTCCAAGATGAAGGCGCTGCTGATTTGTTCTTAGTGAGGACTCTCTCCTGGGGTTTCAGGTGGCTGCCTTCTCACTGTGTGCTACATGGCAAAGATGGAGAGCTTTGGAGTCTGTCCTTCCCTCCCTCCCTCCCTAGCAGTATGGTTTATTAAGTTTAGTACAGGCCTGGGACTTGCCCCTGGTGCTCTTCATGTACAAAGCCCGAACATTCTGCCAGTTCTTTTTGAGCAATGACACCAAGAAATTGACAGCTAATTTTGAGCAATGACACCAAGAAATTGACAGCTAAATGGATGTTGTACACATCTCATCACCTGTCATCTTCACGTGGCCAACAGCCACTGCCAGACACAGCACCCCCTTCATCTGGAACTTGATTGCGGATTTCACCTCCTCAGCTTTGGCCACCATGTTCTCATTGTGGGTCAACAAGGACAGGAACTTGCCAGCCTTATTCAGGCCCAGGCCCAGGATTCATGGGATTTGCTTGATCAGAGACTCTGAAGCCAGAAAGGCATCGTACTTCTTGACCAGTTTCTTATTCTTGCTGAGTTTCTTCAGCGCCTCGATGTCCATGTGCGGGATTTCCACGGCCTTGGCCTCATCACAGTGCTGCTGGTCGCCCAGAACACACATGGAGAACTTGGGGCGGGGCGTGGACTTAAGCCTGATGGTGCCCGAGAAGCATTTGTCCCCTGAGGGTCATAGTTCTTCAGGCCAATCTGCAGCTCAACTGTCTCCATAAACTTCCGGCGCTTGCGCTGGTTCCTGTGCAGCACTCCCAGACCACCTAGTAAAGGGGGTCGTGGGAGACTTTGCTGCTCATGGGTCCTCGCGATGCAAAAACCGGAAAAGAGCTCTTCCTTTTCTTGTAAGTGCATCAGCCCTATTAGATTTGGGCCCTGCCCTTATGACCACATTTAATCTTATTGCCGCCTCGGGGGTTAGAACTTTAACATAGGAATTTTGTGGGGACACAAAATTTACCAAGGGAAGAGGTCTAAAAGCATATATATTCAAAAGAAGAAGTGGGAAAAGCAAAGTAGCTCCAGATATGGAGGAAGTGAAAAAAGTCATAAACCAGTGTTTCCCACACCTGTGCTAAAGTTGAAATCCTGGAAGACGTAGATGAAATTTTAGGAAAGCATACATTTTCAAGACTGAATTTAGGATCCGTGAGAATCAGAAAATAGCCACTCCGTGTGTTTTTGAACATGGTGAGAAGGGCCTTTGGGTCATGAGGCGCAGGCTGGAAAGTATGAGGAGGCAGCCTGGTACCTCACTTCTGGCCCAGCTTCCTGAAGGTAAGTCTGGGCCATGGGGGAGGCTGACCTCCCAAGGTCTCTACAGAGACATTAGACCCTTGAGGACACTCATCTGTGTGAGGAGATAGGCAAGATGTGGGGGAGCAGCTGTCCCTCCCAGGGCCTGACCCGGGCCTCTGTGCTGGGGCTGCAGCACCTCCTACCTGTCTTCTCTTGCAGGGGGACCGAGGGTGATACTTGTTTAGAAAGAGAAATAAATCAAAGATCTTGGTATTGTTCTGTCTCTTGAGCTGAAGCACTGCTCCTCGAGTCTTTGTTTTATTCTTTAGGCTCTGCATACATTTTTATGTACACACGAGTGTGTGTGTGTGTGTGAGATGTGTGTCAGAGTTGTAAAATCCTAGGGTTCCTGGCAGTGAGCATCAGTGTCATGGCTGGGAGGAGTCCGGGGTACTGAGCGATTGAACAGATCAGCCCCTTCTTCCTATGGCAGCTCCTGCTCACACTCCTATCTGGACACAGGCTGCCTGCATCTTAGATCTTCTCTTCTTGGTTGGGGTGGCTTACCTCACACTGGTCTCCCTCTGTGCTTTTCCTTAGCTCCAGCCCTTCTCTGAGAGGGAGGCGAAGCAATGGCAGCCATGCTCCTGACAGCCTGGCCTCAGGTGAGCTGTGGGTTCTTCGGGTCTTGCTCTGAGCAGTTTCAAATTGAGAAACCGAGAAGGGAAGCTGGCGAGCTGGTGATGAGAGCTGGAGAGGGCCTCCATGCTTACACCTGCCCGACTGGACTTGTGGGAAGAGTGGTGATGTAGAGGGATGGAAGCAGCAGGGGAGCGGGCCCGAAGGCAGGGGTGTCGTGTTGGGCACATTGAGGTTCTTTGCTCCCCTCAGCAGAGGGCTCTGGGGAATAGGAGATGTGGGAACTGACCAGGTAGGATGCTCCGTGTATGGGTGTGAATGGAGGAGGCAGCAGAGGACTGGGATTCCCAGGGACCAGGTACAGGTGAAGCAGGGCTGTGCTTCTAATTGAGGGGAAGAGGAGGTAAGTGGGGGCAAGGGAGGAAGGAAACTGGAAGCCCTGTGGGACAGGCTGTCTCACTGTGTTTTCAGAGGCTTTCAGGGCTTGGGGTGCAGTGGCTCAAACTGTAGGTCTCTGATAAGAACTTTGGACCTTCTCCCCCAGAAAAACACATGTGCAAACCAAGTTTTCCCTGCAGTTTCAGGGACGTCATGGACCCCCTGAGGCTCATCCATGGACCTCCATGGACTGCAGGTTGGGAAAGTCATAGTCACAGTAACTCCAGTAACATCACTTAAGGCTTCCTATGCTGCAGGCACCATACTAAGCACTTTGCATGGATTGCTCATTCCTGACAACTGACCTCTGAGATAGGTGCTGTGTTGGACTCATTACACCACAAAAGACACGAAGGCAAAGGAGATAGAGTGACTTGCCCAAGGTCTCACAGCCATTGTGTGATTCTTCACTGCCCAGCCTTGGGGCACGTGTGGGGCCAGTGGAGTTAACTTGGTCAGATTTGTGATGGCTATGTAGGGAATAACTTTTAGGGAGATTCAAAAGCAGGGTGACCACTTCAGAAAGAAGTCTCCTGGTCCAGGCGATGTGGGCTTCATCAGGAAAGTAGTTGTTAAAGAGGGGGATCTAATTCTAGTAATGCTTAACATAAAAACCGTTAGGACTTAGAGTCAGAGTCAGGAGATGGGGGTAAGGAAGAGGGAGGAGTCAAGAATGAATCCCCAGGGTTCTAGCTGAGGTTTCCTGCACAGATAGTGGTGGGTGACACCAACTGAGGTTTGAATTCAGGAGGAGGCACCAGCTTACCTGGGGAAAGGGCGGTGGCAGTGGGCAGTGAAGGCATTTAATTTTGTTCAGAGAAGTTATTTGACCTGTCCGCGGTCACACAGCGAGTGACTCCCAGTAACTCCCAGAAGCTGACTAGATTATTTGCTGGGTGGAGGTTGGTAGAGTCAACCAAGACAGATCCTGGCAGACAGGAGTTGAGGGCAAATCCCTGCCAATGTGTCCCCAAGGTTGTTAGAGAAGGCTGAGGCGGGCAGAGAGCAGCCGGAGTCTGCAGCTGCTCAGGAGGGAGGAGCCGGGCCTGCGAGCATGCAGCATCAGCCCTGAGTGGCAGAGCCGGTGCTGACTGCAGAGGGTATTGATGCAAAGAGGAGCAGCCAAAGGGTGTTTGAGGAGCTGGCCAACAGGAAAGCTGAGCTCCCTTCTCATCCAAACCTTGGATGACGGTGGAAAGGATGAGGCTTGAATGGGAGGGGGTAACAAAACGTCGGGTTTTCAGCAAGACCCATCTGGAAGCAGGATGGCTGTTGCTGCCACCCCCTCACCCCTGGTCCCCAAGCTGGTCTGGGCAGCACTGAGCTTCCTCTGCTGGAGGTTCTGAAGCAGAGGCGGCACGGCCCCTTGCTGGGAAGTTGGTGACGCGGATCAGGCTGCAGATGGGGCTGGATGAGATGGAAGCCATGGCCATTCTTTGGGAGCAGGATGGAGAAGCCCAGACCTCAAGGAGATGAAGTGGGAATGCTGGTGGGTGGGTCCTGAGCCGTGTCCACCAGTGAGGGAGTGGCTGTACTATCTTTTAGAAGCATAAAAACGGCATGAGGTTTCTCTGCCACGAGAGAAGTCAAATGTGCCCTGGCTTGCTTTTCAGGTATTTTTCTCACATTTTTTGCCGTGTTATTACTTTCATGTAATTACTCTTCACAAGCTCCCTCCCCGAGCCCTTATACTGCCCTCTGCCCCCCACTTAGGGCCTGAGCCATGGAATTGGCCCTAGGGCAGCAGGAACCTGTTGTTTCAGAAGTCGGTGACCTTTGAGGATGTGGCTGTGTACTTCACCCCAACGGAGTGGGATGGCCTGTCCCCTGCACAGAGGGCTCTGTACAGGGATGTGATGCTGGAGAATTATGGGAATGTGGCCTCCCTGGGTAAGGCCTCTCCCCCTGGACCCAGACTTGTCGGTTGGGGTTTCCTGACTTCCCTTACATGTTGCAGGTGGGGTCTCTGGTGAATCCTTTACTGAGTGGGGACTCCAGAGGCTGAGATTCCTAATTCTCTAGACCCAGGGATTGCTGGGAAGGGCAAACCCCAAGCCCTTTTTGGGTCAATATAGGATTTTGCCGGGACTAGTGTACACTCTTATGGACCTATAGAAGCTGTGATTTAGTGTGGAAAAAGCAACTTACAATGTTATCTTTAGTTCCCCCTCACCTGCATCTTCGGTCTTTCCAAAGATGTCCGTGCACTCTGAATATCTCAGGCCAAGGTCAGAAACTGGTGTCCCTTTGGGCAGATTCTGTTTGCTCTGCATGAAGTCTCCTGGGCCCATGGTCTGGGCCCTTGTCGACTTCTCCCTCACCTCCTCAAGCCCTCCCCTCCCCCCCTCACAGACACCTTGGGGCTCTTACCTCCCTCCCCCTCCCCCCCCTCCCCCCCCCCCCCCCCCCCGGCAGTTGCCAAGACAATCGTATCACCCAATGGCAGACTATTCACCCTTCTCTCCTATTTCCTTTCCCCCAAAACAGGATTTCCACTTATCAAACCTGCTGTGATCTTACAACTGGAGGGAGGAGGTGAGCTGGGGGGCCCATCTCCACTGGCTGCTGAAACAGGCACAGACCCTCCAGGCCTCTGGACTGGTAAGGGAAGCACATATTGCCTATTATGCTGGAAAGTTTAACTCTTTAGGAAGAAAGAGTTAGCATGTAAGCATGAGTTAGCATGTTAGCAACATATAACTGTGCCACGCTTATTGGCCAGCTGTACAGAGTAAAATTTAAATAAATTTTGATGATCTATATAGAGATAGATTCAATTCAGATCTTTTCTATTTTCACAATTTTCTATTTCTTTGTACTAAGAACAGATCATTTTCAAATGCCTCATTCTAACTTAATCCTAATTTTAGAATTCTACCTTACTTAGAAAAAAATGAATGGATTAAGTAATTTGGGTGCAGGGAGAGGGTTCTTGCTAGTTTTCTAAACATTGTCTATTTAATACTTTACACAGAACAGAAAAATAGCCCTGTGGTTAGAAGTATAGTTTTGGGGCAGATTTTCTGAGGTTCAGTCCTAACTGTGCAACTTCCTAGTTGTGTGACTTTGAGCAAGTCAATTATTTAGTTCTCTGAGAGTCAGTGTTCTCATCCCTGAAAATGGGATAATAATAATAAAAGTAGGTTTTAGTGCTAGTCTTACAGTTTGAGGATGGAATGAGATAACATGTATCATGTGCCTGGCTAATAGTGTGTGCTCAATGTTACATTAGTTATTTTTGTTTTTTTGGAGGAGACAGCTTTATATAGTAAGCTATAGGGAATAAGGCAGAAGGGAGGAAGTGCTGTAATTCATTGCTTCTCAAACAATATGCAAATGAATTACCTGAGAGTCTTACAAATATGCAGATTGTTATTCAGTAAGTCCGTTATGGGGCCAAGATTCTGCATTTTTGTTAAGTTTCCAGGTGATGCCAATGTTTTCGGTTCCCAGACCACACTTGAAGTAGTGAGGCTCTCATTGGCTCAAGCAGAGTAGCTGCCAGATGACTTCCCATTTCCCATGAGGCCTAGCTTTACCTCCTGCATTTGGGTTCCATAAGATTCTCTTACATCCCTTCAATGAATCCTCTTTTTTTAAAAGATGGTTTCAGCCAGATGATCTCTGACCAACAAAGACATGTTTTGGACATGGAGAGTTTGAAGTGCTTGGCATATAGAGGGGGGAAAAAGTGATATTGTGGAGACCCTTAATCAAAGGTGTCTGGAAAAATCTATAGACAGTAGATAGTCCTGAAGTTTTTGAACAACCCATCATGATCTGAGCTAATAGTAGAAACATTGATCTAATCCATGAATATAGGTTTATTGGGGTGAGAACTCAAATGGGTTTTAGGCAAGCAGAAGGGGAAGGTGTAAGGTATAAGACTCATGTCAGCAGAGTTGACTTTCTTTTAAAATTACTTCCTCATGTCATCCCATACACCAAAAAGGTTGTGGGTTTGATCCCCGGTCAGGGTACATATCTAGGTTGTAGGTTTGATAACTGGGCAACCAATTAATGTTTCTCTCTCACATAGATGTTTCTCACTTTTAACCTTTATGTTATTGGTTATTACTGGTTTAGAGACAGGTTGTCTTTTCAAAATTATTACTTTAAAATTATACTATTGGCACATGCTCAAAACAGTAAAAAAGGTATATAAAATGGTGGGGAAATATATTAAACTTCCTGTTATTTTGCCTTCTTCCAGAAGTTTTCTAGGCATAGTACAAATATATATGTCTATGCCTGCCCTTTTAATTTTCTTTTACACAAATGGAATCTACTCTACATACTATTTCTCAACTTGTTTATTTACTTAACAGTGTATCTTTGTATCTTTTCCTATTAGCATATATGGATTTAACATTTCCTGTTTTATGTTTTTTATACTAGATATTGATATCCAGGCTGACCATAATATGACAAAGGAAATGAACAAAGAAAAACATAATACATCATTTGTACTTCAGGGGGACTTTTCCCAGGAAACAGACTTCTCAGAAGCCTATATTCTAGAAAAACAACAGCAGGAAGTCCACCTAGTAGTAAGTATGAAGAAAGAAAACAGCAGTGTCATTGATGGAACAGTGAAAGATGACACAAGCCTCATGGAGGAGTGTTTGTTTAGTCAGAGTCCAAACTTGAATCAGTGTAATACCATCATCACCACTGGAGAGGAGCCCCCTGAGTGTACAGGATTGGAGAAATCCTTAAATTTTGACACAAAACTTATCCATCATGAAATAAGTAATTCCAGGGAAAGACCATTTGAATGTGAAGAATTAGTGGAAACCTTTAAGTATAACTCTCAACTTCATCATCAAAACAGCTACCTTGGGGAGAAGCCCTATCAGTGTAAGGATTGTGGCAAAGCCTTTAGTGTTAATGCAAAATTAATTTGTCATCAAAGACTTCATAGTGGGGAGAAACCCTTCAAATGTGTGGAGTGTGGGAAAAGCTTCAGTTACAGTTCCCATTACATTACACATCAGACAGTCCACAGTGGGGAGAAGCCCTATCAGTGTAAGGTGTGTGGGAAAGCCTTCAGTGTTAATGGGAGTCTAAGCAGGCATCAGAGAATCCATTCAGGAGAGAAGCCTTATCAGTGCAAGGAGTGTGGAAATGGCTTCAGCTGCAGTTCTGCATATATCACACACCAGAGAGTCCACACTGGGGAGAAACCTTATGAGTGTAATGACTGTGGGAAAGCTTTCAATGTTAATGCAAAATTAATTCAACACCAGAGAATCCACACTGGAGAGAAACCTTATAAATGTAATGAGTGTGGGAAAGGCTTCAGGTGCAGTTCCCAGCTTAGGCAGCATCAGAGCATCCACACTGGAGAGAGACCCTGTCAGTGTAAGGAGTGTGGGAAAGCCTTCAGTAATAATACAAAACTCACTCAGCATCAGAGAATCCACACTGGTGAGAAGCCCTATGAGTGCACTGAATGTGGAAAAGCCTTTAGTGTCAAAGGGAAGTTAATCCAGCACCAGAGAATCCACACTGGTGAGAAGCCCTATGAGTGTAATGAATGTGGAAAAGCCTTCAGGTGTAACTCCCAGCTTCGACAGCATCTGCGAATCCACACTGGAGAGAAGCCCTATGAGTGTAATGAGTGTGGAAAGGCCTTCAGTGTCAATGCAAAACTAATGCAGCATCAGAGGATTCACACTGGGGAGAGACCCTTTGAATGTAATGAGTGTGGAAAATGCTTTACTTCTAAAAGAAACCTACTTGATCATCACCGAATACACACTGGAGAAAAACCTTATCAATGTAAAGAATGTGGGAAAGCCTTCAGTATCAATGCCAAACTAACTAGGCATCAGAGAATACACACTGGGGAGAAACCTTTCAAATGTAAGGAATGTGATAAAGCGTTTAGCTGTAGTTCTGATTATATTGTACATCAGAGAATCCATACTGGAGAAAAACCCTTTCAGTGTAAGGAGTGTGGAAAAGCCTTCCATGTTAATGCCCATTTAATTCGGCATCAGAGAAGCCACACTGGGGAGAAACCCTTCAGATGTGTGGAGTGTGGCAAAGGCTTTAGCTACAGTTCTGACTGTATTATACATCAGACTGTCCACACCTGGAAGAAACCCTATGTGTGTAATGTGTGTGGGAAAGCCTTCAGGTTTAGCTTCCAACTTAGTCAACATCAGAATGTCCACAGTGAAGGAAAATCCTAATGAGAAGGATGTAGAAAACTCTTGAGATTAATGTTGAACTGAATCAGGTACCATGAGACTTACCCTGGTGGAAAACCCTGAGAGAGAAATGAATGTAGCAATCTTTACATGGAAACAAATCTTCCTCATTTTATTTATTACATTTTAAATCAGAAATGAAGACCAGTTAAAAAGTAACATTCAAAAACAAATAGGTCATTAGGTGGCAGAGAGGAGAGAGGCTTGCCTATGCCCAGCATCCTGGCCATGGACATCTGGATAGTTGATAGCCTGACACTCGGAAAACAAACAGGTTTTTTTATACCAACAACCAATTAGAAAATATCCCATTCCCAACACCATCAAGAAAAGTAGATTTTCTAGGAACAAAATTATATGGATCACCACTGAGGGTCACAAATGGAAACAAATGGGGGGAGAGAAGCCTTGTTCTTCGATAGTAAAACTCAGTCACTGTACCTAAACTATTTCCCTTTCATTTTTGACAATACGCATGCATCACATTTGTAAAGAGGAAAAACAATAAATATTTCTTTAGAAAAGGAAAAATGTAATTTTTATTTTCATGGAATAGAGATAACCTTTAGAAGTTTAGATGAAATCATCAGATGAAACCCCACCCACGCTCAGCAAGCCCAGCCTCCAGAAACCAAATATAAGGGAAAATACTGATAAACTGACTTCAAAAGTAAATATTTGTTTTAAATCAAATATAGTTAAAAGATAAAGCACAAAACTAGAACCCTTGTAAAATTTGTTATGTAAAAGTAATAATATGCAGAGAGGTCTTACCATTAAGAGAAAAATCCTATATAATAAAAGCCTAATATGCAAATCTACTGAACAGTGGAATGACTGGTCGCTATGACGTGCACTGACCACCAGGGGGTGGTCAATGCAGCAGCTGCCCGCAGGCCCCTGGCCAGCCAAGGCAGGTGCCAGCGACCCCTGCCCCCCATTGCCCCACCAGTCGCCCCACAGATCAGCCCTGATCGCTGGCCAGGCCCGGGGACCCTACCCATGCATGAATTTTGTGCACCAGGCCTCTAGTAATCTAAGAAAACCCAGTAATCACACTAGCAGGCAGCTTTAAAAAAGATTAAATTATTAATAAAGATGTTCAGTCTTGGTAGTATTCCAAGGAGTGGAAACTAAAACAGGTGCAAACAAACCACACAGGAAGCCTGTGAACCTCTTGCACAGACACGAGATGTACACACAGACCCTCCCATGGAGGCACAGATCCCTGCAGACACAGACAGCCCTCCTGTGCTCTCCACCGTGAGTGACCCGTGTTGGCTGGGAGTGCTGTCTGGAGTGCTTCAAAGGAACTACTCGGGTCGGAAAGCTAATGACGCGCTACAGGACTTCAGCTGGAGTGTCCAGGAGATGCCATGCACACGTCCTCCCCTGCCCCCATGCTCCCCAGAGCTGGTTGTGTGTGGAGGCAGACCCTGGAGCCTCGGAACCGGGGTGGCAGGGCTTCTGACCCGCTGGCCCTGCTCTGGAGAACTCCAGGGCCGAACATTTACTTACAGGGAAACTGAGGCCCGGAGGTGGACACTCCCCCTGGTCCCCAGGTCAGAGGAGAGCTGCAAGGCCATAGCTCGCTGCAACCCTCCCGGGTGCGCGGTCAGCAGAGGCGGGGACAGGAAGCCCTGCAACCCTGGTCCCCGGCCGGCCGCAGGTTCTGCTATGGCAGCGACTAGGCAGCGACGCCAGGAGGGTCGAGTGGCTGAAGACAACCTGATCTTTGTTGTCCGGATCTGCCTCCACGGGCCGCGTGTCCTTGGTCTCCCTGCGCCTCCGGCTCCCGGGCGGCTCGGGGGTGGAGGACGGGTCCCAGGCTCACGGCCCTTCCCACCCGGCGGTCCCCAGGCTCTGCTCCCTGTGGTGGGCTTGGCCTTGCCCAGGGGCGGCAGGAGGAGGCAGGCACCTGCCCGTCCTCATGCAGCACCGTGGCCCGGCCAGGCACTTACCAGGGCGGGAAGGGGCCACAGCATGGAGACCGCCCCTCACACATCCAGGAGGAGCCGGGGTTAAAGTCCCCTCGGCCTGGGTCAGCGCGTGCTGCCCGCAGCGCAGGCTCCGCCCGGTCTGTCACTGTCAGGGCCCTCGGAGAACAGGGGCCGCCCTTCCAGGTCAGGAGGGGATACTGAGGTTCAGGGAAACATGGCTGCCGCGGGGCACCCGCCATTCGGGGAGGAGCCTGCTGAGAGGCCTAAGCATGGCAGTGGAGGGAGGGTCCCGGGCTGGGGTCAATGGGGGGCGGGGTGAGGGTGGGGAACAAGAGGATCGCATGGCTCGGGCAGCTCTCCCCTCCGGGCGGTGGGGCGGGGGCTTCCGGCGTCTCGCGGCCACACCCCCTCCTCCGGGTCCCCCTGAGAGGACCGGACCGAGCCTCTGTGGGCCGGCCTGTCCCCGCGCCAGGGCTCGCCAAGGGCGAGGGCGGGAGCGGGCGCAACTCCGC
>NW_005871136.1:3234405-3246593 GCF_000147115.1 Myotis lucifugus
CGCCCACGGCCCGCCCGCCCGGCGGGGAGGGGCCCGATGGCACTAGATGGGGCGACAGGAGCCTCCATGCTCCCGGGGGGCGCAGGATGAGGGCGCTGGCGGGAGGCTCCGTGACCTCGGGGAGGAAGACGGGCCGCCCCGGGAGCGGGGCCGTGAGGACGGTCCTGGCTGCGCCGAGCGGGGCCCTCTCCCCGGGCTTCCTCCTCGCTCCACTGACCTCGGCCCGAGTCCGCCTCCCCGGGCCGCCCTGGTGCCGCGGTCAGCGTGGCCTGCCCGCTGTCAGCGCTCAGCGCCGTCTAATGGCTCCCACTCTCTGCCCCCCGCCACCCCCCCCCCCATTTTACTTGGAGTTGCTCCCTGGGGTGCGCTCTCGGCCCCGCAGGACATGATTTCGGTGGCGAGGATGGCGGCAGTAAGGGAAGCAGTGTTTGTGTCTGTGTCGATGGGGCGCATGCATTTCGCCGGCAGCCTCCCAGGGGAACGCCCTGGGGCTCCGGGTGGGGCGCGTGGGCGTGGGAAGGGGCGCGGTGCCCTGAGCACAACCCTCGGGTCCACCAGCCCGTGGACACAGTGGTACGAATGGGGTTGCGCTTCCGCTGCCCACGGGAGGGCGCTCCAGCCTCCAAATAAAGATCTGGAAAGTGAAGTTTGAGATCCGGCTCTGCGGATCCAGACTCTAGCCTCGGGGTGCGCCCGAGGGCTGGGGCTCCCCCCTCCCCCCGCCACCCTACACACACACACACCGCCGTCACCACCACCTTTGGCTGTACCTGGGCAGGGTCTCTGAGCAGGGCCTCTGGGCAGGGACACAGGCAGCCTCCTGCTCCTCTGCTGGGGAAGCAAAGGTAAGAACACCGCCCGCCACACTGCCGCAGGCCAATGAGCGAGGGAGACTATAGAGAAGGGAAGAGCGTGCTCAGCGGGGGTGGGCCAGGCCCTGGCCGAGGGGAAAGGAGGAAGCAGACAGGAGAGGCTCCCCCCACCCCCGGCCCCTCCTGCAGGAAAGGGGCCAGCGGGCAGAGGGGACAGGCAGTGCCGCTCAGTGGGGCCCCGGCCGCCGCATGGTGACATCACCTCGGAACTTGTTAGAAATACCAAGTCTTGGGCCCGACCCCAGACCCACAGAATCAGAATCTCTGGGGTTGCCCGCCCCCCACTCTGTTCTAAGAAGATCTGGGGGTGGTGGGGGTGTTCTGATTGCTCAAATTTAAGAACCCCTGGGCGAGACAGCCCAGAAAAGAATGGCTTCCCTGCTCTTCACTTTTTAAAAAAAAATATGGAACACTTCACGAATTTGCGTGTCATCCTTGCACAGGGGCCATGCTGATCTTCTCTGTCGTCCCAATGTTAGTATACGTGCTGCCGAAGCGAGCACCCCGGCTCCTCACTTTTAGGGACAGTCGTGAGAGACCAAAGGTCACAGAGCCAGGCCTGTAAAGCCAGAACCGGGAAGGAAAAGAAACGGCTCCTCCTTCCCCCACAGTCACCCTCGCTGGGGCAGCCCATCGCCCGCTCCCTAAGCGAGGGGTTCACCCAGAGACGGACATTTCAGTGGCTCTGGTGCACAACCCAATCCAGCTGCACACCTTGGAGGAAACGCTAGCTCTTGTGGGCGGCCTGAACACCGTCCAAAGACGTGTCCCTCTAAAAAGTTCTCACTCCATCTTTCCTCCTGCCCTGAACTTACTTGGCAGATCCCCACCTTGTCCCCCATCCAAGGACACCAGGGTTCTTCGGAAATGGCACCCCAGGGGTGGCCTGTGCTTGGCTGTGGTTGTGGCCACGCCTGGTCGATGGGCCATTGGTGGCAGTGCCTGGTGTGGCGGGGAGGGTCCAGAGCTGGGGCACGGGGTTCCCAGCACGAGCAGAGCTCGGCTCTGCTGACTTCCCGGCTCTAGGGCTTGACCTGCTTTCAGAGGTGAATGTCATGCCGTGGGCCCTGGTGGAGTGCTTATCTTGTTGGCAGGGTTGCCTCCCTGCTCTAGCGTTTTATGTTGAAGCTTGGAAAGAGGGAGTTGCCCGGGAAGGGGAGAGGTCTCTGTGTTCCCACCTCTGGGGATAGGGCAGAAGGGGAATCCGGGCTATCAACTCTCCCTTCTCCTCTTTCTAGAAAGACTCTTCCGTCTCCTCTTTCTTAGGGTGAAATCCTGGTTAAATGGCTTCACTGCCTTTAAGTTTTACCTAACCCCCAAGGGGAGTCTGGGCAGGTGACATGCCCCCCCACCCCCACCTTCACACTGGGCCAGGAACATGTGCTCTGTGCTTCTGCCCTCACCAGGGCCCAGTTAAAGGGGCCTGATGTGTGTCAAGGCAGATTTGGTTGAGTATCGATCGATGAACCAAGAGGCCATGGTTCCATTCCCTGTTGGAGCACATGCCGGGGTTGCAGGCTCAATTCCCAGTGAGGGCTGTGCAGGAGGCAGCCGATCAATGATGTTTCTATCTCCTTCTCCCTCTCCTTTCCTCTCTGAAATCAATAAAAATATATTGATTAGCTATTTGCTCACCTGCTCTGAGCTTCAGTTTAAAACACACACACACACACACACACACACACACACACACACACACACACCAAATAACTAAGAATCATGAGGGCCCCAAATGATCATTTGGGGGAAGGTGAGAAAGGGAGGACTTGGTTGAGAAAAAGACTCAAGTTCCCACAGTTTTTAATTTAGGTTCAAATAGCCACAAATATGCAGAAACTATCCCAAGTTATTTAGCAACAAATCTTCCTCCCATTCTTCTTTCCTGTTTGCCAATTTCCATGCCCAAAAGCAACCACTTTCCTAATATGTGCATCCAGACATGTGCAAAGAAAGGCTCTCATGTCCGTCCTTCTTCTACACAAAATCTGCATGTTTTCAGAACCCACCAGTCCGCCCGTGAACACTCCTTGGAATTTCCACATCCACGCACTAGTGTCCTTGTTATTTTTAACAGCTGCATAGCATTCCACGTTATGCGTATACTGTGACTTACCTCACCAGCCCCCTCCTTTGGGTGTGTCCACTCATCTGCTGTCACAACCAGTGCTTCAGTTTGTACCTATATCCTCTTGCAAACATTCAAGGACACCTTTAGGACAAACGCCTTAAAGTGGAAGTGCTGGGTCCGAGGGAAACTGCCTTTTAATTATGGTGGATGCTGCCTTCCTTCCTCTGATGGGGAGGTAGGAGAGGAGACTGTTTGGAGCTAGACAGGGCAGAGAAGAGAACCTTTTCTCTGTGCTTTCGAGCTATTTGCTCACCTGCTCTGAGCTTCAGTTTTAAAAATCTGTAAAATGCGGCACAGTTATAGGATAAAATGGGCTCAGCTACATACAGTGTTTGGTTGAGGGCCAAACACAAAGCGAGAGCTCAAAGGTGTCAAGAGTCGTGGAGGCTTTGATACAACTGCCCCCTGCGTTTGCCGAAGAACAGGCAGCCTGTTTTCCCTGGGGAATCTGCTGGGGCATTGGAGAGACGTGGTGTCTGAGAGCCAGTGTTTGAGCCTGGTCCACAAGGCGTTGGCTCCCATTAGAAGATGCCCTCCCCAGCCCCACCATCATTTTGTCCCTGAGGATTCTCACCTTCCCTGATAATGGCACCCTGGGCCTCCCCCGGGCCTTCCAGGGCTACCTGAGTGAAGGCACTTGGTCTGCCGTAAGTCTTCCCGCTGTGGTCCCTGGCACAGTCCACAAATAAACGCAACCTCTGCCGTTTGTTGCATGTTTATCGCTAGCTTTATATCATTCTGCGGCGTCTACAGGCATGATTCCATTCAGTTCTCAGAGTTCTCCCATAGGGTAGGAAAGATTACCACCAGCAGACACCCTCCTCCTTGCTCCGCAACCTTGTCCCATCCAAACGGAACATCATGTTCCCGTGACTTCTTCAGAGTCTCCCCCCCCCCCGCACCCCCCCCCCCCCGGCCCGGTGTCCCCTCCAGGGGGGAGCCCTGTGATGTGAGTGGAGTTTCCTGTTGCCTTACGTTTTATTCACACTGGGGATGAGCCTTCATTTGTCAGATTAAAGGGTGGATTGATTTTATGGGACTGGAAACGCAGTGTGTGTGTAGAAGGAAAAACACGATACCTGGCAACATCTCAAAATGTCTCTATGAAACTTGTCACCAGTGCTGCCGACATTTTTTATATATATATTTCTTTATTGATTTCAGAGAGGAAGGGAGGAGAGAGAGATAGAAACATCAATGATGAGAGAGAATCATTGATTGGCTGCCTCCTGCACGCCCCCCACTGGGGATCAAGCCTGCAACCCAGGCATGTGCCCTTGGCTGGACTCGAACCTGGGACCCTTCAATCCGCAGGCTGACACTCTATCCACTTGAGCCAAGCCGGGCAGGGCAGCTGCCAACATCTTGTATAAAAAGTTAGCGACTGATCTGAATCCTCTCACGTGAGAGGTGTTCTCTGACCCTTCTGAATAGACCCCAAACAGCGCACCCATATCCGTTCTCTCTTTTGCTGCAGGGGGTAAGGACGGATTGGAAGCCCAGCCTCTGTCTGAGGGCCCATCACTTAAGCTACACCAGGTGCCTCACCTCGGTCTAAGGACATGAGTGCAAAGAAGGAAGAGACCGCATTCAGTATCCTCAGAATTTATGAGGAATCAGAGCCGAGGAGGTATGAGCCAGAGGGCTCTGGCCTTTCCTCTCAGCACAGGCATCAAGCACAGCCCCAGCTGGATGGGGTGTGTGGCACCCCGCAGTGGTCCCCAGGCTCCCCAGCGCAGCAGGGCCCGGTGTATCAGGAGATGAGCACTGTGACCCCGCAGCAGTGGGCCCTTCAGGCCCTCGACAGGTCCGAGCTCCAGGCCAGCTGGTTCTCCCAGGGGCGGTCCAGAGAAGAAGCAGAGTTTGCCTCCAGGTAGGTCTCCCCTGGGGGGTGGGGGTGGGGATGGGGAGAGGGGTCCTAGCAGGGAGCCCTCCATTTCATGCTCTGTCTCCCCCCTCCCCCTCTCCCTTTGTCCCAGCAGCTTACTAGGATTCGAGTTTGGTAAGTGCAACCGGGACAGTGTGGGCAGGGAGGGTGGCAGCTCAAGGTGCTCAGATGGGGCCTGGGAGAGAGGCCCTGGCGTCAGGAGAGCAGGCTGCCCGCTGCCCTCTCCGTGAGCCGTGGGCATCGATACTTCCCTGCAGACCTGCCTTGTTCTTCGCCTCCTCCCAGTGACGAAGTCTGGTCCTTCCTCAGAGCAATTGTAAGTGTCTTGTTTTTTAAAAACAAAAACTTGGGATCTTTCTCTTCCCCGTTCCCCCCAAACAAGAAGGTGAGGGTGTGCAGTGTCCACACTCGCTCGCTCTCCCATAGGTGGCGGGGGTCCTGTGGCTCCCCCCTTCTCCCGCCACCAGTATTCAGGGCCTCCGCTCACAGTCACTTCCAGAGCTGCACCCGTGGCAGCTCTGAGCCAGGCTCTGCCCTCCCTGCTGGCACTCGGAATGGTCTCAGAAACGTGGCCCTGCTTATCAAGGAGGCGACCTGGGCCTGACCTGGGCTAGTGTAGAAGATGTCAGGGGGCTGGGGTCCCCAGCTGAGACATGATCCTGCCTGGGGGTGAGAGGGGAGCTGTTGGGTGAATGGCTAGGAATGTAGTCAGAGGACAGGGGCAGGCAGTCCCCACGGATGAGGGGGCCCAGGGCGATGGCCGTTCAAGGCCACCACCCTCTCCTCTCCCAGCCTCCCGTGGCAGACGAAGTGGTGGTCAGGCAGAGGATCCCACGCAAGTCCTGGAAGGTGGGCAGACTCTGCCACGGCAAGAAAGTCTGTGCCATTGCCATCAGCAGCTCGACTCACCACGTGTACACGTGTGGCCACGGCTACATCAGGGTGTGGGACGAGAGTGCCCTGCATACCTGGAACAAGGCCCCGCAGGCCCAGCTGAACTTCCAGGTGAGGGCTGTGCTACGAGGGCTCAGGGCACCCAGACGCGATTCCGTCAGGAGCCTCGCAGCCTGCGCTTTGCGGAGGTGATGTGAGCGTGTGACCGTCCCTACAGGACCGTCATAACTGTGTCCTCAGCTGCAAGCTGTTCCCCGACGAGCAGAGCCTGATCACCGGGGGGGTGTCCCGGACCCTGACGCTTTGGGATCTGACACCCACACCCCGCATCAGGGCACAGCTGGCCTCCGCAGGCCCCATATGCTACTCTCTGGCCATCTCCTCCAATGCCCAGATCTGCTTGGCTTGTTTCAAAGGATTCGTTGAGATTTGGGATCTGCAGAACCAAATCTTGATCAGGTATGCCCTGGGGGCGGGAAGGCATGTGTCCTTTCTGGACCTCACTCTCCCCTCTGTGCGGCAGGACTAAGTGAGTGAGTGTGGGGTCCTTCCAGGGCAGCAGTTCTCAACCTGTGGGTCGCCACCCCTTTGGCGGTTGAACGACCCTTTCATAGGGGTCGCCTAAGACCATCCTGCATATCAGATATTTACATTACGATTCATAACAGTAGCAACATTACAGTTAGGAAGTAGCAACGAAAATAATTTTATGGTTGGGTCACAACATGAGGAACTGTATTTAAAGGGCCAGAAGGTTGAGAACCACTGTTAACGGCCTTCCTGGGCCCAAAACTCCTGGGGGTCCCAACCAAACACAAACCTCTGAGTTATTTCCCACCAGGAAGCACGAAGTCCCTGAATATGGATCCCGATGTGTGGATATCACGGGCAATAAGTTCTGGACCGGAGGTGAAGACACCAGCCTGTATTCCTGGGACCTGAGGAGCTGCCAGAAGCTGCAGCAATACAACCTCCACCATGAGGTGCCTGGCCGGCCACAGCTGGCTGAGTGCGGCCCCCAGGGCCTGGGAGCTGTGGGTGCCGGCAGGAGCGGGACCTGAGCTTGGAGGTGGGCACAAAGGATGGAGTTGGCAGCTCGGAGCGCTGACTCCACCGCCTTCCCCACAGATCCTCAGCATTGCCCACGACCCCAGCGAGGAGTGGCTGCTAGTGGGCCTGCGGACGAGTGACGTCATCATCCTGCACACGCACCGGAAGGAGGCGTTTAAGGCCGTCATACATAAATACGTCCACCACCACAACCTCAAGTTTGCCACCTCTGGTGCGTGAGAAGCCAGGCAACACCTCGGGGTGCCCTGGCACACTCTGGGGTGTCTACTCACTTTAAAGTCTGGGCCCAGACTATTTCAGACTCTCAGTTCCTCCCTCTCCAGCCCCAACACTGGCCAAACAGAGATCCAGGTGTCTGCTCTCCCACTGCTCTCACCCCTGCATCACCCCACCCCCAACCCCACCAGTGTTTCTCCCTCTGATAGCCCGGCTACCTTTCCTATCTTCTCTCTCTCCTCGCCCCTTTCCTTCCTGGCTCTGTCAGAAAGGGTTGCTTCCCCTGCAGAATGGCAGCCTGAAGACACGGGCAGCCTGAAGAGGCATGAAGCCCCAGCTGCTGTCCTGTTCAGCGATGCTCACCGTGATCCTCTGTGGGGCTGGAGGGTGGGGGCAGATGAGGAATGGTTTGTGTTGTGTCTCTGATTTTTATATTTGGGGAAACTGAGGCAGAGAAACCTCTTCCCTAGTCCGGCCGGGAACAGCTGGACTAGAATGCATTACCTGGCCCTCCATCTGTTTTTCCTTTGCAGGGAGCTATTTTGTGACCACAATGGATGAGTCAATCCACTGCTTATCTGCACCTTATCTACAAAGGTTGTTTCAGGTACTGGAAGGAGGGGTATGAAAACCCCGCACTCGGAGCTGTAGCTCCGGATCCCAGTGGGTCAGGCCCCAGAGGCAGGGTTGGAGAGGCCCTCTGAGATGGCACCAGGGCCATTTAATAGATGAGGGGGGGATGAGGACATGAAGTCCTGTAAACTCAGGGGCTCCACCGTGAGCCCTGAGACCTGGCCCTGCCTCTAAACTGAGCCTCAGGTCTATGCTGAGCCTTGAAAGAGCCCTAAATGAAACCTTCTTCTCTGGCCCAAGCCGGGCCCCTGCATAGAGGACCTTTTTTGGCCTCTTTCCCCTAGGAGGAGGAGTCTACAGAAGTCCTGTGTTGCGACGTGTCCTCCGACAACCAGTATCTGGTCACAGGCTCCAGAAACTGTGCCACGGTTTACCAGCTCTTGTATTGAAGGTTGGTGTCGGGTCCTGCTGGTGAAGATCCAGAGAAAGCAGCGTGCTGAGAGGGTGACCTTGGGCGCCGACCAGCTTCCGGCGCTTCCTGCCTCTACCTTCTCCTCGATGGCAGGTCACCTGTCTGTTCCCCTCTCCCACAACACACCCCTAGCCTGCACTCCCAGGTTTTTAGTGTACAGCTTAGGGATTTTTCACTTTGTTATTTCTCCACCACTAATGGCTGGGTTTTGGTGGGGAAACTTGCCTTTATAACTAATAAAATAGAAAAGCAAAAACCAGAATGGCCTGGATACGTTTCATTGTGGTGGATTCCTTATGCCCCCAGTCAGCAAATCCAGGGTAGGGAAGGACTTAGGTTTTTTTAGAAATTTTCTTTTCTTTCTTTCTTTATTTTTTAAATCCTCACCCGAGGATATTTTTTGACTGATTTTAGAGAGAATGGAAGAGAGATGGAAAGACAGAGAGAAACATTGATGTGAGAGAAACGCATTGATTGGTTGCCTCCTGCACGAGCCCTGATCAGGGCTGGGACCGGGGAGGAGCTTGCAACCGGGTACATGCCCTTGACTGGAATTAAACCCGGGACCCTTGGGTCCACAGGCCAATGCTCTATCCACTGAGCCTAACCCGCTAGAGCAGGACTTAGTTTTGTTTGTAACTTTTTTGGGGGGAGGGGGAAGGGGTGCGTGCAGGGAATTCTTGGAATTTAAGAAGGCTTAAGAAATGTATGTATATGTACAAATTTTCAAGTTATATATTGGAGTTGGTAGATCAACAATGCTCCAAACTTTTGTTAATCCTCACCTGAGGATAAAGAAAAAGGGAGAGAGTGATGTGAGAGAAATATTGATCGGTTACCTCCCATATGGGCCCTAACTGGGATTCGAACCGGTAACGTTTTAGTGTACGGGACGGTGCTCCAACCTACTGAGCCACCCGGCCAAGGCTGAGACTCCATGAGCTGGTCTAACCATATCCCGAGAAAGGCTCTCCTTTTAGCTTCCTGATTCACAATACCTCATTTTATCTGAGCCTTCGAAAGTCCTGATCCTAATTCTGGCATTTGGTGCCAGTCGAAAGCTACAGTTTTGTGTCTGCTTCCTCATGTTTGAGGATGTGATGATGTAATTTTTCTGGCCTTCCCCAAGTTGAAAAAGCCCCAGCTCCCCAAAACAAGCCAGCTAGGCCTGCTTTCTATTCCTCTCCCATCCTGCCTCCTCGTTGCTTGGTGTTGGCATGGCCGAGAGATAGCTGCCCACTCAAGTTTGTAGCTTAGAGTTGTCACTGGGAGGAGACTGCAAAGCCATGGGTCAAGTGTGCCATCTTTGCATTGAGATGTTGTTGGGTACCTAATTCTTGCTGACTAATGATGAGAGAAGAATGGGTCCCATTTCTGGGCCAAGGCTAAAGGAGTAGGGGAGTCCCCTCCAGGTTCTCTGTCCTCTTCTACCAACCCAAGGTGAATGGCATGGAAGCCCTAGAGCAGCGGTTCTCAACCTGTGGGTCGCGACCCCTTTGGGGGTCGAACAACCCTTTCACAGGAGTCGCCTAAGACCATCGGAAAACACATATATAATTACATATTGTTTTTGTGATTAATCGCTATGCTTTAACTATGTTCAATTTGTAACAATGAAAATACATCCTGCATATCAGATGTTTACATTACAATCATAACAGTAGCAAAATTACAGTTATGAAGTAGCAACGAAAATAATTTTTTTTTTTTTTTTTTTTAAATATATTTTATTGATTTTTTACAGAGAGGAAGGGAGAGAGACAGAGAGTTAGAAACATCGATGAGAGAGAAACATCGATCAGCCGCCTCCTGCACATCTCCCACTGGGGATGTGCCCGCAACCCAGGCACATGCCCCTGACCGGGATCGAACCCGGGACCCTTCAGTCCGCAGGCCGACACTCCATCCACTGAGCCAAACCGGTTTCGGCACGAAAATAATTTTATGGTTGGGGGTCACCACAACATGAGGAACTGTATTAAAGGGTCGCGGCATTAGGAAGGTTGAGAACCACTGCCCTAGAGGACTGTAGAGCCATGAGGTGGAAGCATCCTGTTTCCACAAATCAAATATGGAGAAAAGCTGCGCACTTTGGATTGTTATATCGACGAGAAATAAACTTATATTAGAGCTGTTTTAAATTTTGGAGTCTATTTGTTACTGTAGCCCTGGAAACAACAAACTTAAAGAGCCAGGTAATAAATATTTTAGGCTTTGCCCCAAATACTCAACTCCTCTGCTGTAGCGTGAAAGCAGCCATAGACAATACAATACATAAATGAATGTGTGGGACTGTGTTCCAATAAAACTTTATGTATAAAAACAAGCAGTGGCCAGATTGATCTGCTGGCTATAGTTTGCCTACCCTGCTGTTGCCAGTGTACCTCTAAATCAGTGGTTCTCAACCTTCTGGCCCTTTAAATACAGTTCCTCATGTGACCCAACCATAAAATTATTTTCGTTGCTACTTCCTAACTGTAATGTTGCTACTGTTATGAATCGTAATGTAAATATCTGATATGCAGGATGGTCTTAGGCGACCCCTGTGAAAGGGTCGTTTGCCAAAGGGGTCGCGACCCACAGGTTGAGAACCACTGCTCTAAATAATGTAATTAGCATCCATGTAAAAATATGATACAGAGGGTAGAAGCCAATAGTAAATCTATCCTACTGGGCTATAGGACAAATAGACTCCAAAATTTCTAATGTCCATCAAGGTTTAAATCCAAATATATGAGCAATTATAGTGAATGTAAGTAGAGTAAATATTCCTATTAATGTGTTTATATATGACTGGATTTTAAAAATTCTCAGATGTATGTGTTTAAAATATATTAAAACACAAGGATACAAAAAAGATGAAAATGAGATATTTTGTGTACATGCTAAATCCAAGCAAGCTGATATATTAATTTTAGATTACATATGCTCTAAAACAAAGCAATATCTGAGATAAAGGTGAACACTTCATAAATCCAACAGGAAGATACAAAAATTCCATTATGTTTTATGCATTTATTAATAGTTTCATATTTATAAAGAATAAATGACAAAAATAGACAAATCTCTCTCTCTCAGTAACCAGTAGTTTAAACAGACAATATAATAAGAATATAGAAGAGTTGAATAACATGAGTAAACTCAGAATAATTCATACAATCACTAGAGTATTTTTTACATACACAAAGCATTTATAAAACTTGACCATAAACTGTCAGGTTTCAGAGGATTTAACTCTTACAGAATATATTTCATGACCACAATGCAATTAAGACAGAAATGAATAATGAAATGAAAACTAGAAATGTTCCTATTTTTGAAATGAAGAAATAACTAATAGAGACTAGATCACAACATAATTGGAAGCTACTGTAAAACTGAATAATCGAAAACTGAAAGGTTCAGGGAACATTCAGATCTAGGTCCCTGGCATATGTTGTCAATTTGGCTCAAGGACAATCTTACTAAGAACAAACACCTGCATTGAAGAATTCAGCTAAAAGTGGTTAGAGCTTGGTCATTCCGGGTCAGCGAGGCCCCGCCCCACCTCGCTCTCGGGCCACGTGGGGGACCCGCACTGGCTGCCCGCGGCTTCCCGCCTGTTGAAAGCGGAGCGAGAGGGAGCGAGGACCCAGTCCGGAGACAAGAACCCGGGGCGCGGCCTTGCTCCCAGCAAAGGGGCTGGAGGAAAACGGATCAGTGGCCCAGGCGGTTGATCTGCGCAGACATCGCAAAAGGAATGGAACCTCCCGGCCGCGATGTGTCCATTTCCCCGCAGCGGCGCCAACACCGTGTTTTCTTACCCGTGTCCCCGGGAGCGGGAGCACGCTCACTCCTGCGGCTGCGGCTTCGGCTTTACCCTTCCTGCCCGGAGGTGAAATCACGTTGTGCGCCGGGCGCCGCCACAGCAAAAACTCCCTGTGCCCTCTTTTGAGGTTCGAACTCTGGAACCTTCAGATTATGAGACTGACGGGGCTGCCCACTGCTCCCAAGAGGGCCCGCCCGCCAAGGGCCGCCTTCCTATGTTGCTAAAGAGAAAGGGCTTTTAGCCCCCTTTTCACTGCCGAGTCGCCT
>NW_005871136.1:3246693-3283448 GCF_000147115.1 Myotis lucifugus
CTGGCCCCCGCCGCCTTCTCTTGTGGCCGGGCCCGAGCCTTCTGCCCATTGGTCCGGTGGTTCTTGGATTGCCCCAAGTGTCCGCGCCCGACCCGAGAAACGCAAGGGAAGGGGGCTGACGGCCTGGCTGTTTTGGGGCGGGGTCGCGGGCGCGAAGACCGGGGACACGCGTCGGTGGAGCCGGTGCCAGCGGAAGGTCGCGGGCGCGAGGTGCCCAACGGCGGGTGTCGGGTAGACGGAGGCTGTCGGGGCGACACCGGCCGCGGTGGGCGTCAGGGGCGCCCCTGAGCAAGGTGAGTAGGGCTCCGGGGAGCCCGTGGGCCTGGGAGGGGCGGGATGAGGAGGAGAGAGGGACAGAGAGGAGTTTGGGGTGTGAAACTCCCAGGAAGTTAGGAGTGTTCAGAGATGGTGGGGGCTGTCAGGACACGGAGTTAACTCCAAGGTGCTCCCAAAGGCCAGGTCAGGGGTCCTTTTGGCAAACAAACAAACAAATATTGATAGTAATGGATTATAACTCATAGAATAAAGTAAGTATCCACGAGTCCATTCTGATGGAAATAATTGGTTATGTACACATACACATGTCCGTGGATATTATGTATAGAGCTTATGTATCTATATATTGAGAGGCGGGGGATCCGCCTGGCATAATAATGACAGGCAAGAATCGCCAAGGGGAAAAATTGTAATTCTTCCTTGGAGAGACCTGCCAGACGTCACCTTTTCCAAGTCACCCAAGTTGAAACCAGCAGTAATGATACCTGTCGATAGGGTGTGCTGAGGACAGATCACCACTTCTGTGTTATTCTTGCCTCCGCTGCATTATCTAGATTTATTCGCCAGGAAATATCAGTAGATAAGTCCACATGGAGGGACAGTCTACAAAAGTACTGCCCAATCCTCCCCCAAAATATCAAGGCTGGATGAGCAGTTGGTCTGTTGGAATTCTGGGGAAGTGAGAGATCCGAGGCAGTTGGAGGCAGTTCGGAGCAGAGAGGACCGTTGGGGGCGGGGGTAGGGAGGTGGGAGGTGGTGGTGATGGAAGGCTGCTGGAGAGGACGGTCCAGGGGAAGTGTCAGCACTTAGAGGATTAGATGGCAATAGTACTGGGCGCTGAATGGGATTGCTGGGAGCGGAAACTGGGCCGAGAGCTGGGTGAGTCCTACATTCACTGTGCTGCTTGGGTCTGCAAGAGGCCCCCCCACCCCCCAGGACAGATTCCTGTTTGCCAGGATCCCACCATCAGGGCAGGAGGCCGGCAGCCATGCTGAGCTAGACATCTGCACAGAATGAGCTCCGCTGTAATAGAGATAGACGGACAGGGTGAGCTCCTGAGGCTCAAGCTAGAGGAAGGGGCTGGGCGCTCGGGGTTGGCTGGGTATCAGGGAAAGGCATCCATGTGGAAAAGTCCCACTGGCCTTTGGAAATGTGGGCCTGTCAGTCAAAGGAGAGGGTGACGGCTCAAAGCAAAGACTAGAGCTTGGCCCCACAACGACCAGAGGAGAAGTTATCGAGGGGGAACGTGTGGCTTGAGGGGCTCTGTTCTTGAGTTTCCTCACCTTTATTTATTTATTTTCATTGATTTCAGAGTGGGAGAGGGGGAGAGAGATAGAAGCATCAATGATGAGAATCATTGAACGGCTGCCTCCTGCGTGCCCCCTACCGGGGATCGAGCCCACAACCTGGGCATGTGCCCTTGACTGGAATTGAACACTGGACCCTTCAGTCCACAGGCCGATGCTCTATCCACTGAGCAAAACCAGCTAGGGCTTGAGTTTCTTCACCTTTAAATCGGGGTATGAGGAGAACCTGTCTTAAAGCAGTGTTGTGGGAGTAGATGAGCTCATATGAACTGCTTCAATATATGTACGGTACTAAACAAATGCTACCATTCATAGGGGCCACAGAGAGATGGAAGGAGCAACTCAAGGGGCTGCAGAAGATACCAAAGTGTGCCGGTCGCCAGGGCCCTGGGAGGAGCAGGTTTTGAGTAGAATGGAATCATCATGATGTTGAGCACCAGCTAGATGCCAGGTATGAAGCCTGTTACCCCAGACAGTTCTCAGGGTAGCCTTTACGGGTTTGTGTTCCATCCCCACTCTGTGATGTAACAAGGTAAATTCCTGGTCTCATCTGGATCTCGACTATTAAATGGCCCTTGGACGGAAGCACCTTGAGTCAGGGAGGGTGTCGTAGCCATTTCTGGGGACCCCCCCCCCCTGCAGTCCACATCCTGAGAGCTCTGGGCAAATTCCCAAACCCCCCAAAATTCCTGCCGCCAATGCTTGCCACTTGGGGCCCAGGTCCAGCTCTGGGCTGGGAGAGCAGGGTGCTGTGGACTGGGATAGGGGTCTTGAGGTCTGAGGTCTGTGCCAGCCCACCCAGTGCCTGGCTGATGACCTTGAGCAAATGGGTTCTGCCCTCTGGGCTTCGACCTCCGCATACATAAACCGTAGATACCACATTGGACTGGAAACTCCCCAGGGGCCCCTCTGGTTACTAGGACCATCGTTCCTCAAACTCTAATCTGCCTGAATTCCTGGAGATGTTGTTAAAATACAGATTCTAATTCAGTAGGTTTGGATGGGCCCTGAGAGTTTGCATTTCCAACAAGCTCCGGGTGCTGGAGGTGCTGGTGGCTCGGGGACCCCTGCTTGGAGTCACAAGGTCTAGCCCCGTGGTCCTCCACCCTCGCTGAAGAGTAGGGTGGCCTCAGAGGTTCCTTCTCCTCTGGAGAGAGAAGTGTGGTGCTAGGTTGCACCCCGGGCCGGTTTAGTTAATGGATGGGAGCTGGGGACCTGGCGTCAGTGCTGTTTGAAGCTCCTCGGGTGAATCTAATGTGCAGCCAAGGTTGGGGACCACTGTGCTACAGGGTGGGCAGAGAATTTAGACAAATTAGGGGTTTTCCGTTAAACCTTTCGCTTTCTGCTGCCCCCTGGTGGCCATCTTGTTCCTGCACATTCAAATGCACGCGGATCAGAAAAAGAAAATGCTGCTACTGCCCTGGGTGAATGGGCTGCCCGCTGCCCCAGGACCCACTCTGCCAGGAGGGGCTCCTCCCTTGCTCTGACGCTGCAGAGAATTCCTTAAACAATGGGGGTGGGCACTCAGAGAGGGTATCATCCGGGCCTTGGCCCGTCTGTGTTGCAGTTCCCAGTGTCTTACTCCAAAGCCCACAGTGGGAGCCATAGGAATGTAAATGGTCTCTTGTTGACTCGGAGAGTCTAGGGGGCCGTCAGAAGGCCTTGGAGGCTGAGAAGAAGGGTTTTGAAAGGTGACTTAGTGGTTCAGGGGCAGATTCAAGGAGAAGGCCAAGCCGCCCGGGCCTGCGTTCATCCCCTGTGCTCTGTCCCTGTTCATCATCACTCACCACCACCCCCCACCTGCAGGAGGGCTTCTGACCAGGGGAACTGAGGAGAGCCCTGAGGCAATGCTCCCAGCAGGGAGGGGCCTAGGGGCTCACACAGCCCCACCCTCCCCGCCTGGCCTGCAGGATGATCATAGCCCATGCAGCCTTTGTCCTGGGAATCCTGATAGACGCTTTTTATGGTGTCTCTTTCCTGCTTCCAGCTGCCAGCTGCTGTCCCACAGACTCATCCTGAGCCTTCCTCCTCCCAACCTTTGCTCGTAACGCCTCCTCTCCCTCTCACACATGCACGTCCTGGCGCCATTGCCCACGGGGTTCCTATCCCTTCTTGCCCACCTCCTCTTGCTGCAGCAGCCCAGGGTGAACTTGCTCCTTCCTCTGAACTTGCAAGGAGACCCCTCACGGCGAGATTCCTTTGCCCCTTTGTTTTCTCTTCCGTGGGAGGGTTGCTCTTTCTTAGGAGCAAAGGATGGTTTAGACCAGCGGCTGCCAACCTTTCGGACCTCACAGACCACCAGTGGTCCGTGGACCACCGGTTGGTGACCACTGGTGTAGACTTTGCTGAATCCCCTGCGTAAGAAATATTTCCCACGTATTGTGGATTGTGGACAGGCTTGTGCAGGATTGCGGAAAGCGGGTGCTCACCGGCAGGGTCAAGGTGCGAGACACCGACCTGGCCACAGGGGAAGGAGCGGAGAGGAAGAGGAAGCTGCTGGGACAAGTGAGGAGGGGCGTTGGCTGGGCCTATTCCCTCCCCAGAAATGCTTTCCTCTCTCTCGACACCTGTGCACCTATTTCCTCTTCAGAGCTCACCAGGCCTGCTGTTAGAGCCCCTCTGACCCACCAGTACCAGGTTCCCAGCCCGCCGCACTCACCGCTGCCAAATCTTCGCCAAACTAGGCGTCCTTGGTTGCTGCCTCCCTCAAGAAACTCCATGGGGGCTGGAACAGTGTCCTGTCATTTCCAGTCCCCGAGTACCAGGCCCAGGGGCTGGCCTGCAGAAAGCCATCAGTAGATGTTGCTGAGTGGTCCCATGCAGGGATGCAGCAAGAGAGAAAACGTGCCTTGTACGTGGCGGGCATGATTTTCCCACCCACAGGCGTCCTGGGGCTGGTGGAGGGTGAAAGGATAGACTCCCCGGGAGGGGTGTGCCCTGGACCCACCCTCAGCTCTCCTGGGCAGGGACCACAAGCAGTCTGAGGCTCACCTAAGGGTTGGGTGGTTTAGCAGTCGGACAGCAGGGGCGCTCTGGCCCCACCTAGATTCCTACCGCTGGTGCCTTAATCCGCTCTGTCTTGACGAAAATGCAGCAGCTCGAAGCCTTGGGCAGCTGGCTGCTCCTCTCTGGGCCGGGTGGGGGGCGGGGGCGGGGGGTGGGAGAAAGGAGACCGATCTTCCCAGCCTGCCTCTGTGGGGCGAGGAGTGATTCCCCCGGTGGCAAGTGCACCGAGTCCCCACCTCATCACTGACTGTGTGATCTTGAGACATTCACTTACCCTCTCGGGGCCCGTTTCCCTGTTTCTCCTCCACCAAATGGCAGGTCCGTCCCTCTCGGCCTGTTCTGGGTGCAGCGCATGCCCCACCACGCTGGGCCGTGGAGCTGCCCACCTGACCGGCCGTGCTTTGTCCTTCCCTCGTTGTCCTCGGTGGACCAGCGTCACGGAACCCAGCCTTCTCCCAGGGTGGGGACTGTCATCAGCTGGGCTCCCCCCATCTCCTTCCCAAAAGCCACCCGGCACAGGTGGGAGGAGAGAGCCAGCCAAGGACAGGAGCTGGGCCCCTTAAGAGATGAGCCCGGGTGGGGCCCGCAAGTGGGCCGTAGGATGCCTTTTCTGTAAGATGTCAAAACACACCAAACGGTGTGACATGTCGATTCTGGCTCCACGACGGTCCCATTTCAGTAAGAAATGTCCAGCGAAGGGGTGTTCTGACTCCGCGCTTGTCCCAGAGGGGGGTGCTGACAGAAAGGAATAACGGGGTGTGGGGTGGGGAGCTTAGCACTAACATAACGTCCACCCATTTGCAAAGCCCTGGTGCCCATATAGAAATGGGTTTCATTCGTTAAATCTGGTTGTTTTCTGAAACAAAACCTTTCAGATTTGTGTGTGTGTGTGTGTGTTCGCAAACTAAGAGGAACGTGCCTCTGAGCACACTTGGCTTGAACGCAGTTTCTTGATCGTCACAGGCCTCCAGGGACGCGAAGGTGCCGCACGTGCTGGGTGGTTCCAGCAGGAACCCTGCGATCAGGCTGAAGGGCCGCCAGGAAGTGGTGACGGAGGACGAGCCCGAGGGGCATGGATGTCCGAGCCCAGGCGTCAGTCCCCGCCTGGCCCACAAGCGGCCTCTTGCAAGGAAACAAGAGCAGAGAGACTGAGGCAGTCGGGGAGAGGCGTCATGGAGGAGACGAAAGGAAACCTCGAGAACTCGCCGTTCCTCATTCTTTTCCAGACATTGGTTGGCTGCTGGCTTGCGAGGAGCACAGAGAGGGGCCGGCGCCTCCCCCCCTGCCCCCCGCGTGGGCAGGCTGGGTGCACAGGTGCAGGGCCTTGGTGCTGACATGTTCACTCCATGAAGCAGCTACAGGTGGGGCTGGGCATGTCCACAGGTGAGCGTGCTTGGAGATGAAGAGGAGCTGACGGAGACTGCGAGGCTTCTTGCCTGGAGCCCCCGAGCCGGGGCCGGGAGCCGGGAGCCCACCAGAGAGGGCAGGGTCCCTCTCCCCGAAAATGTGGGACCCACGAAGGGAGTGGCCTCTGCTTCACGCCAGGTGTCTATGTCCGCACGTCTGCCCTGGTGAGACAGGGGGATGGGGCTGGTCTGCTGACTTCATCTCCCAGAGGGGGAGGGGCAGGAGGAGGAGGGTGTGACCGGATAGAAAGCCCGGCTGGAACTGGGGCGCCCTCCGGCAGCTGCCCAGCCTCCTGTGTCACCGGAAAGTTACCTGCACCCGGCTCCTCTGTTCCAAGGTGGTCCTAACAGTCCCAGCCCGCCTGCATGGCTGTGAGGTTTTAATAAGGTCGCATGCGCCAAAGGTTCTTTTGAGAGGGGTTCCTTTTCTTTACAAGGATAGACTCTAAAAGGGCACCTGACCTCCGTATCCCTGGGTGCCCGGTATGTGGGTGGTGGTTCATGAATGGGCATCAGGAATTAATGCCCCAAACTGCAAAGCTCTGTGCCTGCGTATGTGTGTAAATACTTCCCCCAGGGGAAGTCCACAGACTGACTGAGAGGGGTGGGGCTTTCAGATGCCTTTCTCAGCGTTAGCGCTATCGACATTTGGGGACGGATGATGCTTTGTCCTGGGGGGCTGTCTATGTATTGTAGGATGATTAGCAGCATCCCTGGCTCTCCAGGTTGTGACAATGAAAAACATCTCCAGACATTGGCACACATCCCTGGGGAGCGGAGAAGGGGACAGACTCGCCTCCAGTTGAGAATCACTGCTTGGCGATGTCCCCTGTGCAGCGAGCCCTCGGGAAGGGGCTGTTGGCTGTGCTGACGTTTAGCATGATTTCTTTTTTTTTTTTTCACTCTTTTTAAAAATTACTATTTTTGATTGATTTCAGAGAGGAAGGGTAAGGGAGAGAGAGAGAGAGAAGCATCCGTGATGAGAATCATTGATTGGCTGTCTCCTGCACGCCCCCTCCTGGGGATCGAGCCCGAAACCCGGGCATGTGCCCTGACCGGGAATCGAACCGTGACCTCCTGGTTCATAGGTCGCCGCTCAACCACTGAGCCACGCCGGCCGGGCAAGATTACTTTTCTGTCGGTCTCTGCCTACTTCCAGGCGCTGTCTGGAGGGTCCCGTGAGATCCTGCCACAGGGGTTTCTAAGTTGCTGGCCTGCAGCCCTGTTTCTTTGACATCACTGGTCCCCGAGTTTACGGGGCAGCGGTACCTGATGGGACTCAGTTTTCATGGCAATATCAATTGTGAGTTCCTTTACGATGAATGAAAACCTGGGCTACCATTAAAATTAAGCAGGCGGTTCTGTGGGGAAGGAGGCCTCGAGGTCGTCTTCGGTGGTGAACACATTGCTTTCTTTTAACCGTAAACCTCAGAATCGGGAAGGCCCAGCGGGAGGCTGCCGGGGAAGCGGAGCCGGCAGCACTGGAGGGCCCACCGTTAGGAGGTGCTCTAGGGCAGTGATGGCGAACCGATGACGCGCGTGTCAGAGGTGACACGCGAACTCATTTTTTTGGTTGATTTTTCTTTGTGAAATGGCATTTAAACATATAAAATAAATATCAAAAATATAAGTCTTTGTTTTACGATGGTTGCAAAGATCAAAAAATTTCTGTATGTGACACGGCACCAGAGTTAAGTTAGGGTTTTTCAAAATGCTGACACGCCGAGCTCAGAAGGTTCGCCGTCACTGCCCTAGAAGCACCCGCTCTCGGCGCCCCCTGCTGGGGCGTCCTGGATGTGATGAGGGCCGTTGCCTCTTGAGTGATTGGTTGTCCTCCACAGAGGAATCGGGCACAGGGCTGGCTCTCCTCTTGCTTCCCCCTTTACTCCTCCTCTGACGTCTTCCCAGTAATTCCAAGCGATCGGAGGTGTCGCTGCTCACGAGTGATGAAGGTTCATCCGGACGCTGGGAGCTGTTTCTCCGGACGCTCACGGAGCTGCTTGCTCGCAGGGCCCCGTCGGCCGTGGGTTCACCAGCGCAGCCCCTGCCATGCCTGGAACCGGGCAGCAAGCGTTGGAAAGGCTGTGGGTCCAGCCGGGAGCGCCCCTGGGTGCGCCCTGCCTCAGACCGCGGGAACCAGTGCCCACCCCGTGTTTGCCTTGAATTGGCCTCTGCTCTGCGGGGTTTGGGGGTCTCGTCTGCGACCCCGGGGGGTAAGAGTCAGAGTGAAGTCGGGCTCTGGGAGGTGCGTGTCAGGAGCGTGGCGGTCGGAGTCCCCCGGGCAGTCCCTAGGGTCCTGTGAGCTCGGTGGCCGGGGTTCCAGCAGCACCTGGGGACACTGTGGCTGAGCCGTGACAGTTAGGGTTGGGTGAGGCATGTGCGCCCCGCGAGGGGTGCTGGTTATTTTAAAGCAAAGAGGTGGTTCTCGCTGTCGCTGTTGTCCTGGGATCCTAAACGGTGGCGCTGGGAGGGTGAGGGCTGCACGACATGGACCAAGTCGATGGTGCAGGTCATCGACGTGCGGTGCTGGAGATTCTCGTTCCTCATACGAGCGTGGTCGCCATGGAGCTGGGGTATCAGGTGTGGAGGTAACTGCCAATGGCACCTCCAAGCATGCATTTCCTCGGGCTGGGCAAATGGCCCCAGGACCAGGGTGCAGTGGTAGAACAGTGCGGAATCTTCTTCTTTGCTAGACAGACCGTGGGGGCAGCGCTGGAGCACGGCCAGTCTCCACAGGTGGGGCCGGCTGGTGGGGGCACGGGGGGGGGGGGACTGCTGGGGCAGGTGATGGCAGGGTGGGCCCGGGCCCGGCCACCTTTGTAGGAACCGACTTGGCTCCTCCTTGACACTGTGACATGGTGGCGCTCCCACGTGCACCTGCACACGTGAAGGGCTTCAGCAAAGCACAGGCGGGACCTTAGATGAGCCTGGAGTGGACCTCCGGGAGGGCCGAGCGGACTTACAGACTGGCTCCTTGGTGGTGGTGGGAGGAGCCGTAGGCGGCATCTTTATCAGACCCAGGCCGCAGGTGGCTGTCTGCGAGCTCTGCTGTTGGTATAGACCCTCTTGGGAAAAGAGAAATTGGTTCTTGGGGGAACCATCAGGTGGACGGACAGGGTGGTGGCCTCCCCCGTGGGCTGGGCGCCTTGGTGTGACCATGGGAATCATGGAAAGGACTGGTGGCCTGTGACGTCCAGCTCTTTAGAAGGGAAGGGTTTCTTGCATGTACTGGGCGGGGGGCCCCAGCTGTACCAGCCGGGAGGCAGGCACCGCACTGCAGGCCTGCGGCGACCCCTGGGAGCGGGTGCTGGGCCTTCCTGTCCAGGCCGGGCTCCGTCGGCAGGAAGAGGGCGCGTCCACGGGTCGGCTCGTTGGGAGCGAGATGCCACGGCACCGGCTGGTCGCTGCGCGGCTTCCAGGAAGTCCCCTGTGACTGTTGACTTCCCGGAGCCGCTTTGCGGGTCGCGGTTTATTGCAAGAGTCTTTCTCGGTGTGTTTGTCCCGAAATGTGTCTCTAGTGGGCGGTCCCCCGTCTCTGTGCTCATGGCGCTCCTGTTCAGAACACAATGTACATTTTGCAGGGCCTTGTTTTTCTCATTTTTTTCTTCAGGTCTCGGGTTTTCTCTGTGCTCGTGTTCACGTCCTCAAGCAGCTTCTGCTCTCCCTCCTTCCCGAGGGGCCGCCTGGCTGTGCGTCCACGCGCCCGCCCGTGGCCGATGGCCTGCATCGAGGCCCGCGCGGTTTTGCCATTTATTTTTCAGATGAGCACGGACCGCACGCAGGGAGGTCCCTGCCTTGCCTTGCTTTTTTTAAAAAAATGTTTCTATTGATTTTTGAGAGAGAAAGGGAGAGGCAGAGGGAGAAGGGGAGGGAGAGAGAGAGAGAAACATCGCTGAGCGAGAGACGTCGATGGGCTGCTCCTGCACGCCCACCAGCCCGCCGTGCAGGCCTGTGCCGCAACCCGGAATCGAACCGGCAACCTTTCGGTGCATAGGACGACACCCAACCAGCTGGGCCACCCTGGCCGGCGGCCTTCCCCCTCTGATTGTCCCAACTCTTGCCCACTGGAGGGACGCGGTGCCCCTGGGATTGGAAGGCTCTCTTTCTTCCTGACTTCATTTGTGCTGCAGGGCCCTGCTCGCTGCCGGTGGCCCTGCCGGGGCTCGTGTGAGGTCCCTCTCGATCTTCTCAATAGGGCACAGGCTGTACGCCTTCCCCGCTGCCCCTGCGCTGGCAGGGCGGGGCTCTGTCCGGGAGAAGAGGCTGCGGCCGCCTCGTTGGTACCACTGCGGACAATGTGTATTTGATCTGACTCGTCAGGCTTTGCGTTTTCCTTACCCTGGCATTCAACTGCTTTCCCTGACTTGTCGCTCCCGCGATGCTGCAGCAAGCGGGGTGAGCCCTGCGAGGGCCGGGGGTGGGGGTGGGGGGTGGGGTGTGTGCTCACGGACCGGACCGGCTCTCCTAGCGGAGAGAAGCCCTGTGGCCTGGGTTCGTTTCTGCCCTAACACGTTTCCTCCGGAACGCGGGGCCTCCCTGCCGCCGGGCCGCTCCGCTTGCCCTTTCTGTTTTTGCTGTGGCTCTTCAGCGCCCCCGCCAGCCCCCGGGGCCTTGATGAAATAGCCCATCTTCTCAGGGGTGTGTCTGGACGTCAGTGATTTTCAGGAAACCAGCGGCCAAGAAGAGTGACCCTGGGAAGGGAGTCCCGAGTAGCAGCCCCCCTTCTTCAGCACTTTGGGGCGAGCTGATAACTGGGTGCTGACAGTACTCCTGGGGGCGCCGGAGGCCGGGCCGGCCAGCCCTGTGATGTAGGTCTGTGTTGTGATCAGGAGGACTCTCCCAGACTTCGCTCGGCGTGCTTTTCTTCACGGACTCTCAGAAACCTTGCTTTTCCTAAGCCTTGACCTTCCAGTTGCAATTTCTGCTCTAACAAATGTTCGCAGTCCCTCTGAAGGGGGGACGGTGAGATGCTGGGTCCTGTTGGGAGCCGCCAGGGCTGACAGCCCCTCTCCCGCCTCCTGCGCCCCACAGGCCGTGGGGTCGCGGCGGGTGGCGGCGCAGACCTCGGCGGGCCCTGCTCTGCCCGGGCTGGTGCGTCTGTCCCTGTTGCCGGAGGGCGGGCTGCTTCGGGGCCTGCAGGCTGTGCATTCACACCCCCCTGCGCGCGGTTTCGTGCCTTGAAATGGAGGAGGCCCCGTGTTCTCTCTCAGCACTGGGCCCTCCTGTCATTTACCTGGTTGGTCCTGAAGAGGGGCAGTTCCAGAGCAGCCAGTGTCCCTGGAAGATGACTGAGGGCAGAGGGAGGGGCCCATCGGAATCCACGAGATGGACAGGATGAGAGACGGGCCTTTCGGGTGGGGCTCCGGGAGGCGCCAGAAGGTGTGATGGTGCCGGCTCAGCAGCCTGGGCCCCGGGGGCAGGGCTGGGTCTGCTTAGTTTCTTCTCTGTATCACCCCCAGGCTGAGTGCAGCCTCACGCCTGGGGTTCTAGCTCCGAGCTCTGGTTGTCCCACGTGAGACACGTCACGGCTGAGGAGCGGAGTGACGGTGGGACGTGCTGTCTCCGACGAGCCGCACGTCGGGGCGGGGCGCGGGGCAGCGGCTGTGGATCGCCGTGTCCCTGTCGCTGGTGTAACGTGAGGGGGCGCGTGCCCTTTGTGTACACCCGCGGGATCTGAGCTCAACTGCTCTCTCAGCCTCTGACCTTCCGTCCAGCCTGGGTTTTTTGCGTCTCTGCTGGGTCCCCCCCACCACCACCCCCAGCGCCCAGGGCCCTGGGGCACTCCCACTCATGCACCTTAAAAGTGTCCACTTGCAAGGGTGACAGACAGTCCCCGCAACCACTTCGGTCTCTGCCTTTTTCTCCATTAGGGATGATTCTTTCCACCTGGCCAGCACTCCCACCCTCCTCCCCGCAACTGAACAAGCCCCTCGGGGCGCGTGTGGTCTCTTCGTAGTGTATGGTATCTCCCCAACCCGCCTGCCTCGCCTGTCCTGGCAGCTGCTCCCCGAGGCCACTTCCCCCTCCCCCTCGACTCCTCACTGCTCATGGACATGGAAGACCCTGAGGCTGGGTACCCGGGGAGGGTCTGTGTGCTGTCAGCTCTGTCCTGGTCGGCTGCCGGCTGCCGCTGGGTTGGGGAGCCTGCAAGTATTTTTCTTGGGGGTGGGGTGGGTGGGCCCCTCTGGAGCAGAGGGTGCATTGAAGCTCAGGCCTCAGTTCATGGCAGATTGTCACCCAACCTTCTGTTACGATGTCATACGAGAGAATGGCACCGGATCCTCAGCAGGCTCGCTGCACCTTGCTCTGCTCAGCAGGTGTTTTCTTTGCAGCCCTATTGCACTTACACTGCGGGTACCGTTTGCTGGGAGCGGAGAGCCAGGGAGTGAGTCTGGCTTCTCTGCACTGGCCTGGTCGCAGGTCCTCTCATGTCCATCTTCATCTTCACTTTTATTTACTTCCTTCCTTTGCAAGCCATGACCGCTCCATCCCCGTAAGAGGAAGCTGATGGGCGCCAGCGTGTTCACTCCCTCTTTGTTGAATGAATGCCTGTCATTGGCAGCGGCATGACATGTTTTCTGCTCCTTCGATTCCGCTAGCTTTGTGCTGCTGCTTTTCTTCTTCAGTCAGTGGACAAGCGGGCCGGCTCTTTGGGCTGATGAGGTGCTTTGGCGAAGGGCACAGGGTGGGGGGTGTTATGTCATTTCTTATTCTGTTCCTTTTTACACTGTTTAAAAAAATTTTTTTAGAGGACATTTATTAAAGCTGGGGACAGTGAAACAAGGAAGGGCCTAGGATAGAAGAAGTGACAGGAGAGAGACGAGGCGGGGACGGGTGCCCAGGCGGGTGGCTTCGGCTCACTAAGAAGTCAGATGAAAGGGGGCCTTGGGGACGTATTCGGGGGCTGAGCCCAGCACCAGGGGCCGCTGCCCGTGGCTCCCTGGTGGCAAGTCCTGTGGGCTCCTTAGCGTTTGGGAGAGGCAGGCCTGAGGGGGAAGAAGAGGCGGGAGGGGAAGGCGGGGAGGGGGGGGCGGTGGGTGCTCCCGGAAGGGAGGGCACGCCTACACCATGTGTTTCACACGGGAACTCCCTCCTCTACAATCTGAAAACTCACTGAGGTTCCCCAAAGAGCTTTTGTTTATGTGGGTTAAGGCTATTGCCGTCTACCGCATTAGCCATCAAAGCAGAGACGGTGAGGAACAGGTAGTGATTTATTTGAAGGTAGCAATGAGGAACACATGGCATGTGAACGTCAGTAACATGCTAGCATTATTACGAAAGTAGCTTTGCCTCTGCGGACGGCCCTTCAGTAAGGTGTCCGTTTGTCCCCCATGTGACAGGGCGCTGTGAGGGACACAGTCCGGAAAAGGAATTGTGTTTGTATTATTTGACACACCTGCCTCTGGAAAGAAACCCTGACATGCGTTCTATTTGAAATGTGTGGTGTTTGCTCAGGTTGTGTGGGCTTGCCCCCTTGGTTTACTGACGCATGCCGTTGCCTATAATATGGAAGATTGGTCTAGAGGACTGAGATTCTGTGTCTTGCCAGAAAACCCTTGGCTGCTTCATGTTGAATTTTTCATGCCCTGGAATAGATTATTTTAAAACACACTGGGCAAAAACCCCTCGCTTATGAACAAGCCGTGTTTATACTGCTTATTTTAGTCATTTCACGAGCCAAGCCCGCACAGGTTTTTTAAAAAGAGAATTAAGATATTATTTACCTCTGTAGAGAGTTAGGTCAGGGGGTTTTAGGATATTAATCGGTTGTGCAACCACCAGCGCTGTCTAATTCTACCTAATTCCAGAACATTCCCCGTCCTCATTAGCAGTCACTCCCCGTTACTCTCCCCACCTGCAGCCCCTGGCAGCTGTTAATCTACAGTCAGCATCAATGGTTGCCTATTCTGGACATTTCGTGTAAATGGAATTATACAATGTGTGGCCTTTTGTGGGCTTTTTTTTTGCTTAGCACGATGTCTTCGAGGCTCATCCATGTTGTAGTATGGATCAGTCCTTCATTGCATTTTATGGGTGAATAATATTCCATTGTTTGGATATACCACTTTTTAAAAAAAATTAAGTACAACTGCCATTAGGACTGATAGCTGCAGGAAGCTGTTTAATCATATCTGCAGAAGATGGGGCCTCACTGGCTGCCGTAGCGAGACTGATACTTGTTCAGTCGCCCCGAATCGGAGCTTGAATCCTTCAGCATCTCTGGCCTCTAGTAGCCTCCTCCTGCTGGGTGGTTTTGCCAAGGCAGCGTCTACTTCGTACTCGGGCGTGTGTGAGAGCTGCTCCTTGGTTGACTTGTGGCCAAGGAACGTAGGATCTTCGTTCCTCTTCCTTGTGTTTGCAACCTGGCACAGGTTTGGGAAGCTCACAGGAGCAAGGCGTTCCCGCCCCTCCAGTCTTAAAGCCTTTAGAAGAGGGAACACGGATGGGCCTTGGTCCTCAAGGAGGCTGTGTTCTAGCTCCACATGGCTTAATCTCATGGCCGACTCCAGAAAGTAGACTAGCGTGAGGCAGAGCTTCCCCGATGAAGGCCTTCATCGCCATATACGGCATCATCTCAGCAAAGGTGGCCGTGAGCTCGATCTGCGCAATGAACGCTCGGGCCATCGGCCACACAGGGACGTGTTCTGCAAGTTCTAACAGTCTGCGGCGTTTCTTTCTTTTTTTTCTAAATCGCTAACAAGAGTAGGACTTTAAGAACGCATCTGTTTGTGAATCTACGGCAGTAGGTTTTAAGGATGCGGCAGCTTGGTGCTCTCGGGGCTGTGGGGCAGGAGCGATTGCTTGTGGTTCAAGACAAGGGGTTAAGTCAACGTGTCCTTGAGGTGGGTGAGTGGAGACATACGCAGAAAGGTTTAACCTACTTATACGTCTTTTGATGTCATCGGTACTTTCTTGCATCTCTTCGAGCTTCTTCTCGTTGCTTCGAGCCATCTTTCACACCTGAAGAAGGGATGCCGTAGCCTCAGGAGGCTTCTTGAGCACTTCGGTCAATTGAAGCAAAGTGGACTGCACATGGTTTGGTCGAGTCTCTGGGCCGAGAGCGTTCCTTGAACCTGGCTCATTGTCTGTGCTATTGTTTTTGGGTCTAGTGTTGTAGATTCTTCTGAAGCTGCCATTTCAGCAACTTCTACAGTTTCCGCATCTGGCGCAACCGTGTTGTTGTTGATGTTCTATTTGTGCTTTTCTGGGTTACTGGTCCGGATTCCTGGGTGATTGTGGTCTTCCTCGCCCTCTTGGCGGACTTTGCCCTTGTGGCCGGATGGGACATTGTTTGGTTTCTTTGTGGTGCATGTCAGGTGGGGATCCGTGGAGGTCTGATGGGTGCCTTTGTGGACATGATGTCCCTGCTGTCCCTGCGATCGGGAGCCAGAGGGGTGACCCCTGGCCGGATGGTCGAGGACATTGCATTGAGTCGCTTCTTTATCTGCTCCAGAGGATCTTGCTGTGGGTCCCTTACAAGATGGCAGAGAAGTGATGTGGTGGATTTGCCAATTCCATTTTGTGTGTCATCTGGTACGGTGACCCCTTTAAGGACCCATGGGGCCACTTTGCCCTGAGCATCTGGAAGGCTCCTATCAGGTTCCATGAGGTTTTGAGTACCAGGGCTCACCTCGTTCAGCTGAGGGAAAACAGCAAGGAGAGCTGATAGCGTGACAGCTGTTCCCCGTTCCCTCGGCGGTGGCTGTCGCTGGGCTGGGTGTCGCCTCCACAGAACTGGAGTGTGAGCGACGCTGTGTGCTACCACATTTTGAGTCTCCATTTACCAGTTGACGAGGGTTGGGTCGTCTCCACTTTTTGGCTCTTTAGAATTATGCTGCTGTGAACATTTGTAGGTGGCCATAGGTCTTCAGTACTCTTGGGTCTGTTTTCCTTTAAATTGTGTCACTTAATTAAACGGGTAAGCAGGTTTGTTTGTCAGGCACCTGTGCTCACATATTAATCAGGAGTCTGGATCTCTTCTGACAATTCTTTAGATTTTGCCTTCCCAAATATTTTAATAAATACAGAAAAAAAATGGAAGGGAACATTCAGGATGTCTTTGACACTTTCCGATGGTCTTTGAGGTTGCCCAGGGGAGCCCTGGAAAAGCACAGGCATTTGTTTTTGCACCTCATTAAGAGAGATGCCAGGAACGATTGGGTTTGTGTGATGAGTTACTATTGTAAGATTTGCATGAGGAGAGTTGTCAGATCAGAAGACATGTTCAGCCTTCCTGAGGCTAAGCTTATATGGACGAAATGTTAACGTATTTTAGACAGTGTACGTTTTACGGGGAGTCCCTGGCGGATTTGTCAGTCCCCTCTGCCCACGTGTGTTTACCCTCAGGGGAAACACCCATTAAAGTCATGAAATAGTTCTGTACTGTATCCTGATGGAGAAATGTCCGTCCTCCGCGCTGACCTTATTGGTTAGAGCAGCGGTTCTCAACCTTCCTAATGCCGTGACCCTTTAATACAGTTCCTCATGTTGTGGTGACCCCCAACCATAAAATTATTTTCGTTGCTACTTCCTAACTGTAATGTTGCTACTGTTATGAATCGTAATGTAAATATCTGATATGCAGGATGGTCTTAGGCGAACCCTGTGAAAGGGTCGTTCGACCGCCAAAGGGGTCACGACCCACAGATTGAGAACCGCTGCTCTAAGGATGGACTCTGGGTGCAGGCCTCTGAGCTGCCATGACTTAAGCAGCTCTCAGACTGTCCCTTCGACCGAGGACCGAGCCAGGGTGTCCAGGGCTCGTCTTAGTCCAGAAGCAGACGGCTTCGTGAAAGCCGACGCTAACCCAGATCCAGCGGAACGAGAGTGGACGAGGTCGGCGTGCAGGGAGGGGTGCAGGAGTTCCCTGTGGGTATTTAAACTCTTGCTCCTGTTGATTTAATGCTGGGTTTCTGGCTCTGTGAGGAAGCCTCGTCTCTTCTTCAGCTCCCTGTAACCCACACCGATTTTGTAGACTCTGCTCTTGTAAATGGAAATAAAACTTTTCAAAATTATCTCTGGTTTTTCATTGGTGTGCAGTGGCATCTCATTGTGTGTTTTAAAAATACATATTTTTATTGATTTCAGAGAGGAAGGTTGAGGGAGAGAGTTTGAAACATCAATGATGAGAGGGAATCATTCATCAGCTGCCTCCTGCACGCCCCACAAGGAGGATCAAGCTGCGGCCTGAGCACGTGCCCTGACTGGGAATCGAACCGTGACCTCCTGGTTCATAGGTCGATGCTCAACCACTGAGCCACGCCTGCTGGGCTCATTGTGGTTTTGCATTTCCCTAATGGTTAATGATGTCCATCACCTTTTATACCTGTGTTTGCTATTGATATATGCTCTTCCGTGAAGTGTCAGGAGGTAAGATGTTGAGGTACTTGCACACCGTTCGTTCCAAGCTTCCCATGCTACAGATGGGGGACTTGAGACCCAAGGGGGGCTGTCTGGCCAAGTTCTCCCAGCAGACTGTGGTCTCTGAATGAAGCAGAGGACGGGTGTAAGGAGGAACGAGCCCCTGAGCCAGGCTTCTGGGCCGTTTCCAGCACCTCCAGCTCTTCAGCATCCGCCCAGCCCCTGCCATGGGATCCCTGTGTGCAGGTGAGCCTCGGGGTGGGGCAGACAGAATTGTTCCCTTGGGGTGTCGGCCAGGTTTGGAGGGCTCGCGTCCCCGACGCAGGAGGCAGGGGACCAGGCGGCGTCCTCTCTGAGGGGTGGCAGGGGTGTAGGATTGCACAGATTTGGAACCAACCGGGTCCTTCTGAGCCCTGGGCAGCCCCAGGACGCCCGGCTGGAGGTAGAGGCAGCAGCCCCAGTGAATGTACCCCCACAGCTGCCCCTTGGCCGCGCTGTGTGCCAGGCACGGTGCTACGTGTGTGCGCACCTCGGATCGCCTCCGTCCTCACAGGAACACGGAGGAAGACTCGTCCTCACCACACTCCATGCTGTGACAGGAAGGGGGGCGGGGGCAGGAACATGTTTCTGCCTGTGTGTTTACTTCCTGTGGCTGCTGTAACCAACGACCACAAACTTGGTGGCTTAAAACAACATGGATGCGTTTTCCTGCAGCTCTGGGCGTCGAAGTCCACCATGGGCTGCGGTCGAGGAGGAGTCGCAGGCTCTCCGGGGGAATCTGGTCCTGCCTGGCCTGGTTTCCAGGTGCTTCCCGCCTCCACCTGGAAGGCTGGCTGAGCCTCTCGCCCGCGTCACTCTGACCTGCCTTTGTCTTCCACACCCAGGGGCCCTCCGATGCTCAGGCCCACCTGGATCGCCCAGGACACACTCCCTAAGGCCAGCTGCTTGGAACAAAGCCTTAGTTCTGCTTTGCCGGGTAACAGTGGATTTACTACGTCCGGGGATTAGGGCTCAGACGTGTTCTGGGGCCATTGCTCTGGGGAGTTGAGGGGCCCTAGATGAGGAGGAGGTTTGACTTCAGAGAGGAAGGTAGAGGGAGAGAGAGTTCGAAACATCAATGAAGAGAGAGAATCATCGATCAGCAGGAGTGTGGGTTGAGCAGGTGTTGGCAGAGCAATAGGGTGGGAGCACCCCCCTTGAGATAGTTCTAGCTGGGCGTGGGGTGGGGTGGGGTGCTGGGGGGCAGGTGGCCGGAACACACATGGGGCCCAGGGTCATAGTGCTGTGGAGAAAGATGCGCCTGGAGGGGCTATGGCGGTGGGGGGAGGGGGCAAAGGGGAACGGGGGCCGCGGGCCTCACTAAGAAGGGGCCAGTTGGGACAAGACTGAAAGGAGGAGAAGGAGGCGTCACAAAGCAGCCAGGGAAAAGAGTGAAATCCCAACCCCCCCGTGGGCCCAGGGCCCTTCACTAGCAGGTCCTGTCTGGTCCTTGAGCTTTCTTTCTTTAAAAAAATGTATTTTTATTGATCTCAGAGAGGAAGGGAGAGAGAGAGAGAGAAACATCAATGATGAGAGACAATCATGGATTGGCTGCCTCCTGCACGCACCTCACTGGGGATCGAGCCCACAACCCTGGGCACGTGCCCTGACGGGGAATCGCACCATGAGCTCCTGGTTCACAGGTCGATGCTGCACCCCGGGGCCACGCCGACCGGGCCTTGGGCTTTATTTCTCACGTCTCCCTCTCTCGACTGACTTGCACCTCCCCCCTCTGAACTGGCTCCCTCTGGCTTTGGTGCCACTGTTGCTGCTGATTTTCCTTGTTTCTGCTCTTCCCAGCACCGGCCCAGGCTTGCTTTCGGACTGCCATGTGCCACCTCTGACCCTCAGGGCTGTGTCACCAACTAGCTTCAGTACCGCATGTCCCACCGAGAGCCCTGGGCCTCAGCCCGAGATTCTGGGGCTCTCGCTGGCCACGTGTCCACGCTTGGCCCAGGCGGCCGTGGGCGGGCGGACGGAGGTCAGACGGTGGCTCACTGGGCTGCACCGTCCGGGCTGTGAGCAGGACGGCTTCTCTGAGCTCAGCAAGGCGTGTGGCCGGGAAGGAGCGGGGGCTGAGGTCCGACCCAGCCACACCCACCCCTCGGTGGCCTATTGCTCCCGACGGGTTCCTGGCCCTCAGAGGACAGCGCCCAAGGTGACCTCGGGGTCAGCCCAGCCTGCCCTTGAGTCCTAGCCCTGCCCCTCAGGAGTTGCATCACCTTGAACAAGTTACTTAATGCCTCTGAGCTTTAATTTATTCATCCGAAAATAGTACCCATCTCATGGGATGGTTGTGGGATCAAACGAGGAAATGTCAAACGCACCTTGTAGACAGTCAATAAGCGAGAGCATTAAAAACAGCAGCTCTCTACCCTTGCATCTCAGCCCCGTGGCCCCGAAGGCTGAGCGCGTCCCACACCGGGGGCATCTGCGGGGTGGTGTGAGGTGAAGCGCCCTCTGAGGAGGAGAAGTTCGGTTGGTGGTGGTCCCGCACCCCCGGCTGATTGGGGGGATCACTCCGTCCCACTGTGCCCCAGCCCATGGCATCCCTACTGTAGAGAGAGAATGGGGCTCTGACCTGCGGGGGTCGTGCCCTGGCTCGGGCCCCAACTGGCCGCGAGGCTCGGGGCTCGTCATTATCTCCAGTTTCCTTGCCTGTGCAGAGGAGACAACCCCAGCACCTCTCCAAAGGGTTAAGAGAAACCCCTCAGATACACTGTTTAGCACAATCCCGGAGATGGAGGAACAAGCAAGGAGCAAAGAAGTGACAGGTGACGGAGGCAGGCGGTGACTCCTAAGTGAAAGCCCAGAGCTCTGGGGTCCTACGGCCCCGTTTCCAGCGGTTACGCCCCAGTTGGGGGTCCTGACGCCCCTCCCCACCCACGCGAGGCCAGGCTCCCCCCTGGTCAGGAGGTGCGGCGAGCCGGTTAGAGAGAAGCTGAGCGCTCGACCAGCAGACGTTTCCACTTTATTGACTGTAAACTCTTCTTTGGTGAACAAGAAGACAAGAAGCCCGGAGAGAGGAGCATGCTGAGTGGAGAAGACAGGGGAGGGGCGGTGCCCCCCACACACAGGAGCTCTGAGAGGACAGCTACACCATCAGCAAGTGTGGGGTGGGCGGTGGCCTGCAGGGAGGCGCCGGGGAGCAGGAGGGAAGGGTCCACCCAGCTGGACACAGAAGCCTAAATTACACAGCAAATGCGCTCATGCATCACAGCGAAGAGAAGCCGGGAACCCCCCACCGCGCCCTGCCCACCTCCCAGGCCTGGTCGGTGCCCCCTGCAGGCAGAGCCCAGCCGGTCAGGCCAGGGCCAGGCTGGAGGGGGGCTCCGGGAGGCCTGTCAGCTGCCCATCCTCGTCTCTCCTTTCCTGCTGTGCAGGTGGCAGGGGCATGGGGAGGAGCGCCCAAGATCCCGGGGTCGGGGGAGGGGTGTCAGGGCCGCGGGGCAGGGTCTGGGGGGGAGGAGAGGCCGCCTCCGTCGCCCCTTTACAGGGGGGTCTCGCTGCAGAGGACAATCTCCAGGTCCTTGCGGTAGAGCTTCCCCGCCTCGGCCAAGGACATGACGCTCTTCCTGTAGTTGGTGAGCTCTTGGATGTTCATCTCCTAGGAGACACAGAGAGAGGGTGAGAGCCGGCTCAGTGGGTGGCCGCGCAGAAACCGCCCATCGGCTCATTCACAGCACAGGGCGGGCCCTTCCGCGGATCCCATCGCAGTGGGGGGCTTAGAGGGGTGCAAAGCCCTTCTTCACTCGCCGGTGCGCTGCTTCGGGGAAAGGATTCTACTTGGGTCTCAGCGGCCTGGCCTGTGGAATGGGCACACGCATGGCCCTCGCCTCCGGAGGTGTCGTGACGACTAGACGAGGGAGCGGATGTGAACACCATTTAGCCCCGTACCTGACTCGGAGCACGGATTCTAAAAAGGGCAGCTATGGTGATGACAGCCGTCACCCGTGCCAACTTCTACAAGTCCCGCCACCTCCCCCTCACGGGCCGCCTTTGCTCGCTCTGTGCCCCTGAGGGCGAGGGAGCGGGTGCCCGGGAAGCTCCCTGGCCTTGCCTCCAGGCCCCTGGACACACTGCCTAAGCCCATCCGAAACTGAGCAGTAAATTTAGCTCTTGCCTGGCAGCCAAGGCAGTTAGACACGCAAGATATTGCAGAGTGTCCGCCTTCTAATTAAAGGAAACAGCCAACAGCCAACCTTTTGCTCAGAGGAAGATGTTTCCAGGAGGTGAAGGAGGGCGGCTGCAAAGCCTCATCTCTGGTTCTGGTCCCTCTGACCTCTCCCCTACAAGGCACCTGACCCCCCCCCCGGGCACCTGACCCCTCGGAGGCCTCCTGGGGTCTGTCCTATCGGCAACAGACCCAGCAAAGGAAAGGAGCCCAGGCTCCGAGTTTTCTCTGAGGGAACAAAGGCGTCTGTGGCTCCCTTAGCCCCCTGCCCAGCTCCAGACTCTGCCATGAATTGGCTCAGAATGCCTTCACCTCCCAAAATCTCTCCTCGTGTAAAAAAAAAAAGTCTTTTTTTGTTGTTGTTGGCAATGTGGTCGGCACTTCCACGCGCTGGGCCAGTCAACACAACAGCCAACATCGTGAGGAGGGAGGGACCTACGTGGTGTGAACACACAGGGGAGGGCTCGCCAGCCTTCAGAAGGAGGGGCTTCTGACGCCTTCTAAACACAGACAGACCTCGAGGGTGTCCAGTGAAATAAGCCAGGCTCAAGAAAACATACTGTGTGTTCTACCCGTGCGAGGCCCCTAGCTGGTCAGGTTTATGGAGACAGGAGATAGAACGTGGCCGCCGGGGCCTGGGGAGGGAAGGGCTGGGAGCTGTTGATGAGAATGGAGTTTCAGTTTTGCAGGACGAAGAGAGTCCCGGGTGTGGATGGTGGCACAGCATCATACGTGCATCTGCTAGCTCTGAGCTGTACGCGGAAACGGGTAGGATGGGGAGCTTTATGTTGTGTATTTACCATAGTTCAATAAAAAAGAACTATAATCCCTTCAACCAACTATTCAACCAGACACAAAACAAAACAACAGCCTAAAACAGGGGTTCTGTCTTGTGTGGCTGGTCAGAGGGGAGCACAGTGCCCTCCACGGCCCCGCTCCCAGGCCCCGGCCCTCGGCTCACCTTCTTGTTTTTCTCGTACAGGTCCTTGAGAAGGGCATCCAGCTCGTTCTCGTCAATGTAGCCGCTGCCGTCCTGGGGGCGGGCGCAGGGTGAGTACAGCGCTAGCCGTCAGCCCCACGGCCGCAGGCTTCACCCCTGGCTTCCCCACCCGTTCCTTCTAACCTCCCCTGTACTCAGACCGCGTGGCGCCAAACTAACAGTCACTCCGACTGCACCAGGCCATTCAGGAGCGGACGTGTCGGGGCGCACTCTGGGTAGCCCTTCCTGCGGGCGTCTTTACTTTGCATTGAAATAGAAGCATTCATGGGGCATTTAGCCGAGTGTCACATCCCATAATAAGATGCCAGGATGAAGACAGGGGCTCCCTGAAGCTTACCCCCAGCCCTTCGGTTATAAGGAAGAGACCCTGGGAGTCTGCTGGGCGGTATGTGTGGCGGGGGAAGCCGAGGTGGGTGGTACCCTCTCATTCCCTACGTCCCAGAGAAACACCTGGCGTCCGGACCTGATGGCAGGAGAGCGGTCCTGGCACCTCCTGCCTTTGGCCCCCAGCACCCTATCACACCCCAGCTCTGAACAGACGCTCTACCACGAACGATTCTCTCTGTGCCTTTAAGGAACCCAAGCCTCGGGTTCCACAGGCCGTGGATCGCGGTGACATTTATCTTCTCACACAGCGAGGACGCTGCGGGGAATCAGAAGGGACAGGAAGAAACCTCACGGCCCCAGCTGCCCCCCAACAGCGCGTCTGTTCCCAAGGACCAAGGGGAGCCATTCCGGCAGGGGACGCCCTGGGGATGGCCTCCAGGTTTCCACCCCACACCGCCCTCCCTCGTACCTTGTCGTAAAATGTGAAGATGGCATTGAATTCCTCTGAGTTCAGCTTCATGCCCTGGAAGGTCCAAGGTGTTAGAGAGAAGCAGAGGCCCCGTGTGTGTGTGTGTGTGTGTGTGTGTGTGTGTGTGTGTGTGTGTGTGTTGGGGGGCAGGGGGGTGGAAGGTGAAGCTCAGAGCGATGAGAGGAAGGGAGGAACCAAGAAAAGCAAAGAGGCTCTTTTACCTGAAATTTAAGCAGGAAGTTTTCCTGTACAGGCAAGAGTCTGGAAAGAAAATGTGAGAGCAGAGGTTAGAGGCCGAGCAGAGGTTAGAGGCCGAGCAGAGGCGAGAACAGCTCGCCCCCGGGTGGGGTGCAGGAGCCGAGCCTGTAGTTATGGAAATGATTGCTGAGCACTTAATCTGGAGTTAGTGGGAAGTTCTACAAAGAGGCAGACAGACACACTGAGGTGCGGCCTTCGCAATTCGATCTGGCTTTGCGTGGAGCTTCCTGAGGCCTGACCTGTCGCCTGCCCCACTGACGGATCTGAGAGTCGGGATGGGGGCACAGGGCGCTGGGGCGGAGGGCGGGCACCTACCGCGACATCTCCGACAGGCCCAGTTTGCCATCGCCATTCAAGTCAAACATCCGCAGCTGTTGGGGACAGAGAGAGATGCTCGGGTTACTGGCTCTGACCTTACCCTTCTGGAGAGGGAAGACGGCGGGTGGAGCAGGCTCATGCCTCCCCTGAGGTCACTGGGGGCCAGGGGCCAGCCTGGTCTGGATGGGTCACTGGGGAGAGACAGCCGGGACTCGGTCACTGTTCCTCTCTCCCCGCCGCAGGGGACAGCAGGCCAGCCCCGAAGGCCCACCCGCTCCAAGTTTATCCTCTCCAGCGCTGCGGAGGTTGTCATGGAAACAGATGCTCCTGGTCTCAGTGAGAGCCTCAGAGAGAGGCTGTGTGGGGCCAGGAGCTGGAGTCCCTTCTCCAGCTGCCACCAGGGGTCACTTCACTGGGGCCCGAAGGATCAGCCCACAGAACTCTGCAAACCACAACCTCAGTGGCTTGGCCCCGCGTCCTGCGCCCCCAGGGAGGGGGGACCCCCTGCCCACTCACTATGGTCTGGGTGTACTCCTGGAGCTTGGGCTCATCATACGGCCGGTTGGCCTTCTTCAGCAGGTCCGACAGGAATCCCTGCAATGCAAAAGGCCCCTTCAGAGCTCCCGACTGAGCCAGTCCCTCATGGCTCAGTCCTTCTTGCCACTGACACAGTTGCATCCCTCAAGTCCCCGAACCCTCTCATGTTTGTGGAGTGACCTTGGAGGCCTGGAGGTGGCTCCTGGGCGCAGCCTCACCCCATAGAAAAGGCATTGGAAACTGGCTCTGGCTCCTCAGGGAGCCCAGGACCCAGGCTAAGCAGGGCCTGGGGTCCCTGGTCCCCGAGGAATACAGGGGAAGACGGACAAGCCAGAGGCCGATCGCTGGGGTTGCCTTAGGGTGCTGGTCCGGGCAGTGTGTGCGGGGCAGTGGGTGTGGTTGAACTCTGCGCCCTCCAGCTCCACGGTCCTGATTTCACTCGGCTGCCCGGCGCCAGACCCGAGTCTAAACCGGTGATGGCGAACCATTTGAGCTCGGCGTGTCAGCATTTTGAAAAACCCTAACTTAACTCTGGTGCCGTGTCACATATAGACATTTTTTGATATTTGCAACCATAGTAAAACAAAGACTTATATTTTTGATATTTATTTTATGTTTTTAAATGCCATTTAACAAAGAAAAATCAACCAAAAAAATGAGTTCGCATGTCACCTCTGACACGCGTGTCCTAGGTTCGCCGTCGCTGGTCTCAACTGACCAGATCCGCGCTCCTCACACAATGTCTCCTCCTTCCCCACGGTCCTCAGACCACCCCCAACCTGGCCCCGGTCCATCTCCGTCCCCTCACACCCTCCTCGAGGCCCATCCTACCTTGAGCTCATTGGCTTCAATGTAGCCGCTTCTGTCTGTGTCGTACTTCCGCCAAGCCTGCAACGGAACGCCAGCCTGTTCGCAAGGCCCTCCGGACCCTGGACCCTGCGAGCCTCCCTCCGTCCCGCTAATGGGCCGGGTGAGCTTGATATCGAAAGGTGCAGCGGGTGGGGAGGTGGAGGTGGCCTAGCCGCGCAGGAGAGTGTCTTGGAAGACAACTGGGGGGACAGGGTCTCCCCACTCTCACTGGCTGCAGGTCCGGGTCTCTCTTGGGTCCTCCTCTAAGCAGGTTAGCGCTTCTCCCAGGGCTGATACTAGGACCTGGCGGATCTGACTTTTGCTGAGTGTGTAGGTGTCCTTTTCCTGCTCTGGGAGCTTCTGGTTTTCTGGGTGGAGGCTGGGAGCAAGGGTAAGAACCCTCTGGGAGGGGCGGGAACGGGCTTGGGTTACTCTTCCCTGTGCTCCCTCCTCCATCCCCCAGCCCGATGCACACGGCAGCCGTGTCTGACGGTGGGACAGAACTGGTAGTGTGATCCGTTTTGACTCTATCAAGGCCACAGCCCACACACCTCTTTCTGATAAAAAGCCTTCTTTTCTTTATTATTATTATTATTTTTAGGAAACCATCCCTCTCTCATGCTCAACCCACATGGTTCAAGAGGGGCTGACTCCATCTTTAGAGGTAGGCAAGCGCCCCCAAACCCCAGGCTGTACCAAATCCACCCGGTGGACAGGAGGGAATACCATGGGGGCTGGGGCAGGGCTGCCTGGATCTGTGACAAAAGGCCCAGAGGAGCCTGTTTTCTAAGTACTTCATCTATTTTGGTGCCTGATCATATTTCTTAGATCTTTTTCTCAAGTTTCCTCTTCTTGCTTTTTATTCCCTTCTCCCTCAACTGCACACAGAGACACCGCAACACTCGATGTTCCGAGAGTCAGCGAGCACTCATGCTTTTCCTCGATTTGATCTCCTGCCCCCACTTCTCTATATCATCTTCCTTTTATTGTCGGAATGATGAGAGATTATAGAGATTTTAGGGTCTTTCCTCCATTCCAGCAAACAGGGTTGTACAATTCCCATAGTACAGTAGTGGCTCAAGAAAGTTGCTTCTGATTTTAATTTATTTTAATGTAATTTAAATTTTTCCTAAGAAAGGTCTCTCCTCCCACCCCCGGTCCTGGTTTTTGAAAATTTATTAGACACGAGCAAGACCCAATAGCAGTGTGGGCTCACATACAGATGATGTGGGTTGATGGTATTTAATGAGGGGAGTGGATATTCTCGGGGGGGGGGGGGATGGAGGGGGGAGGCAAAAATCCCATCCCCGAGGAAGCACTAAGAAATACATGCAGGTTTTCAAATATGACTTCACCAGCCCACCCGCATGCATTTTAGTGCATCAGAATTGAGTTCATCTAGGTTGGGTCTTGACGGTGGGGTGGGGGGAGGGTCCCCAAATGCCCTAAAGGGAGGATAACCTGAAGGGAGCCCACCTTCGCAGGGCACCCACCGCACCCAGCAAAGCATCTGCCTGCTTTTGGGAGTGAGAACAGCCCAGCAGGTCCGGCCTAACCTCCCTCCCTCCGCCTCCCTCCCTCCCTCCCTCCGCCTCCCTCCCCGGAGCCGCCCCACCCCCACCCTCAGGCGCTCCCGTCTCTGCCCTCCAGCACTTTGTGCTCATCCATCAGTGTGTCATTATTCTCTTCCCGTTCAAGGAAGAGTTCAAGAGGCTTGGGCTTTGTGAAATCTCAAAGAAACCCGAGGTGTCACTAAAATTAGAAATTAACATGTTGTGCTGAGCAGCAGGATGGGCGCTGTCTGACAGCATAGCTTCCAGGGCTGCCGAGGGACGGCTTCATCTTTCCAGCGGATAAAAGCGGAACAAATGGCCAACCCCGAGAGGGTGCTGCTGGAGGGTGGTGGGGTCCCCGGAAACCTGGGGGGTGTTGGCTCAGCCGTTATGCTGGGGCTTAGAAGATAAAGGTGGGCAGGAATATGGAATGATGTCAACTACACAGAAACCACTAATTCTGAGAGAGAGAGAGAGAGAGAGAGAGAGAGAGAGAGAGAGAGAGGCCATTGCTCCTCTTTAAGCATCTCTGCCCCCTGCCAGCTACCATCATCCACATTTTCCAGATCAGAGATGGAATCCAGGCCAAAGGAACAGTCAGGCATAACACCGCCTTTTCTATAGACAGAAACATGGACTCTCTCAAAAGCAGCATCCTGGCAGGTTTAAAGTCTATGCAGACCCCCCTCCCCCGCACCCCGCACCCCCGTCTCACCCGCACCTCCTCTCCCAAACAGGCAAGAGAAGGGCTGAGGACAGAATCCAGAATGTCAATTACCAACGTAGGGAATTTTGCCATCTGGAGACAACCTTTTAAAGCCCCATAAAATTCAATCCTCTGATGCTCAGGCGAGCTGCCACTGGAAAAGACGCCCCCGACCCTGAGCAGGCTATTTCTAACCCCCGTTCTAGCCATCTGTGGGGAACCCACTGTGATGTGGGGCTGGGCTCGCTCCCCAGTCCTTTGAGGCAGCGACTCGTGGAAAGGGGGTGACTGGCGGCTGGAAATGGGTTTGACAGGACGAATGGCGACTCAGTCGAACTGAAGGCCAGTCACCGTTTATCACAGCAGGCGGGGTGCGGGGCGTGCGGGGTGTGCGGGGCGTGCGGGGCATGGGTTGTTTCCCTCCCAGGACACATACATGGAACGGCCAGGGTGCAGAGCCCCGGAAAAAGAGCGAGGAATAGTTGGTGGTTTGCTGGCCGTCAGGATTAGTCATATATTTGGTGGAACCATAGGGAATTCCAGTTCTTATGAGTAAAAAATGGTTAAATATCAGCAGTTTCACACGGTGTAACCTGTTGGTTGACTATGGCTCAAAAGACACTCGCGTTTGGGTGTCCTCTATCGCTGATCTAAAGACTTTCTATTGTGCAGACGGTAACGCCCATTTAACAGGGGCCAATGAAGCCCAGACCACAGTCACAGAGCAAACCTGGAAGAGCCGGGGAACTGGAATTCTCACTGGGCGTTTCCATCCTCCCCACGCGCCTCCTTGGAACCCTGGCCTTGAGGGACACAGATGGCACTGAGAGGGAAGACAGTGCGGGTGATCCTAGAGCCAAACCCAGTGCCAGGGTCTCTCTGCTGCAGGATTTGGAGCCCAGAATATGCAAACCCCCAAAGGGGAGCTGGCGTTTACCCAGCATCTCCCAAGTGCACTTGACCTCGGCTTGCTTCTCGCCTTATTCCTCACACTTTAATGTGCACACACCACCCGGGGGTCTCCTGAGACTGGGTTCTGCCTCAGTGCTTCTAACGAGCACGCCAGGATGGTGACCCTGCCGGTGCGGGTCCACGGACCACACTGTGAGTAGCTGCGCTCGAAGGAGCCTAGCATCTCCCAGGGACCAGGCCCAGGCAGGCGGGTGGGCCCGGCTCTGAACACGGGGAGGGCGGCGCCTCAGCCTCACCTCCATAAACTCGGCGCTGGAGCCCACATGCTGCCTGAAGCACAGCAGGAAGTTCTCCTCGGTGGGCAGGATCTGCGCCAGCTGTGGGTCAGAGAGCGACAGCACCGTTAGGGAGGGCCCTGCCGGGGAGCAGAGCAGGCGTCCCCTTAGGAAGAACGGGAAATGGCCAGGGGCGAGGCAGCAGGGGAGTCGCATTTTGCTTCCTTCCTGAGAGCAGCCTGTGGAAGGGGCAGAAGGATGTTCGGAGAACTGCGTCTTTGTCACCCCAGCTGGAGGGACAGAAAGTGGAGCCAAGGACCCAGACTCAAAAGCATACTGAATTGATGGTTCCCTACACATAACTTCCTAGGATATGCAAGGTGATCTGATGGCCCGCGCCAGGCGAAGGCACCTTTGGGGGGTGAGAGAAATGCTGAATCTCGATCTGGTGGTGATTACATGCCTGTCTACAACTGTGTGAACTCACGGAATTTGACACTTCAAGTCGATTCAATCAATGCAGTTTATTGTATGTAAATTATACCCCAACGGACTTTAAAAAAATGCAGGTACTCTTGTGCAGCAAGCCCTCCCTGCCCGGCCTTTTGCTGCCAGCATCCTGGGTCACAGGCAAATCCTGATTAGTTTCAGGTAAATGTGCTAATCTTATTTCCCTCACCAGTGATTGGCTTATGGGTAGGCAGGTGACCTAGTCCTGGCCAATGACATGTGAGGGGAGGTCTGCTGAGGGTACGCCTGGGAAAGGCTTCCTTGCTCTTATGAGGCACCAACTGAGAGGAGCCCTTTCTGCATCTGGATGTGGATGTGATGCCCGGAACTGCTGCAGCCAGCTTGCCACCAGCCCGAGGATGAAGCTGTTTCAGGGGCCGAGAACAGAGCCCAGAGAACTGCAGAGAAGCAGAGCTGGACACCTGGCCTCCCCCACCTGGAGCCAACCCTATACCCACGGCCTTTTTCGTCGTAGTTTAAGCCAGACTCCAGTAAACTGTGATTCCTGGGTCAAACCTGTCAGTGAACTTGTACTGGAACATGGCCATGGCCATGCATTTGCACACGGTCTGGGGCTGCTTTTGCGCCACAATGGCAGTGCAGAGTTGAAGAGTCATGACAGAGACTGTATGACCCACGATCCCCAAACACTTATCAAATCTGCTTCACTTCTGTCTCTATAATCCGGGTGGACATGGATTTCAGGGGGTCACTGGTCAACTCCGGCTGGTAATTTAACCTACTTTTGCGCACCCCTATATTATAAAAAAATTTGCATTTAAAAAAAAATGTTGCCTTTGGATGCCTTTACGTGGGGCACGAACTCTCCGGTTCCCCAGTCTTCACCCTCCCTTCTGTCTTCAGCTGGGCTCCTCACACGTTTACAATACCCGATGGACCCTGAGAGCATCTGAGGTCTTCATCCCTGTCTTAGGCCAACGTTTGTTGCTTCCTTCCTTGTGGGTCAGCCCAAGTGCTCAGGCCGGGGGCGGGGCTTGGAGGTCACCGCCTCATTTAGGTCCCTAGATGGGTGCTTGTGCCGGGGAGAGGCCCAGGTGACATGGCCCTGCCCGCAGAGCTCGGAGCCAGGACAGCAGGACTCACCTCCGCCATCTCGATCTTCCCATCTGAGTTCTTGTCATACTTCTGCATGAACGCCTTCATCTTCTCCCCCAAGTTGTCACTCTTGGACGTCTGTGGAAAGACAGAGGAGGCTGATTTTGCCACTGGGTCCCCCGTGAGGAGCCTGTCCACTCTACCCACAAACGGAAGCCGAGGTGAAGTGACTTCTCTTGGGGCCGACCAGTTAGGACAGACAGAACATGAACTCACGGCTCCTGCTCTCAAGGCCTACATTCTTTCTATCACATAACAGCTGCTCTATGGACTTGAAAAGACTTCAACCAACCTGGGAGGATGTCAGTTGAGACTGTAGTTGACAGACTTGAAAACCTTCCTGATGCCCTCTGAGGAAGGATCTCAGATTTGGGGCCCTTCATAAAACACATTCCTCTACCGACACCACAATCCCAGAGTCAGCTGTGGGGCCCTTGTTGTCTCTGATCCAGGCTTCATTGTCTTGGTAACGAGGGGTGATGGGGAAGCTGTTGATAAACCCTTGCATCGCCTCCATCGCATAAGCCCATTGCCTGGACCTCCTCCTCACGGGAGCGCTCTGCTGAGCCTTGGACCAGGAGCTCAGTGGTGGATTTGTGACTCATCACCAGAACTGCTCCACAAAGACTTGCTAATAAGCAGTGGCTTGGCCAACAGCCCCGCAGCAGGGGGCGGTAGAGAGACCCCCAAAGGACCCTCCAGAGCTGGGGGAGGAAGTGGGTCTGACTCCATATATTTGAGGACCAGGCATGGTTCTAATCACCTCACCTTTTCAACATTTCAGACGCTCCTCCAAAAGGCTTTAGTGAGTTCCACAGTACCGGGCTGGCACGGGGAACAACATCCCTGCCATTCAGGGGCTGGGACAAGATTCTGAGACACTTCTGGCAGCTAAGGAGGGCGGTCTGACACCTCCGCACACGAGGCCAGCCAGTTCCATTGATTCAGATGCTGGTTTGGAGCAGTCCCCCATTTTCCTCTAGGCCCTTGCTGAGGATGCCAGCCTTTGTCGTTTAGGAAAGTGGTTCTCCAGTGGGACGATTCTGCTCCCCACTCCTCCCCCTGCAGGGACATGTAGCAATGTCCAGGGACATTTCTGATTGTCACAACTTGTAAAGGAGCTACTGGCATCTGGTGTGTAGAGGCCAGGGATGCCGCTAACCATCCTACAATACACAGGATAGTCTCCATGATAATCCTTTGTCCCTCATGAATATCCCTCAGTCCCAGACATACAGTGATGCTGAGATATGGTACTCTTTTTAGGGAGTAGTCCATTTTAAAAAAATCCTTACAAATAAAAGAAAAACTTTAAGGGTTGAGACCGGAGCTGTCAGGCTGGCTGATGGGATGCATAGCTTAGGACAATGCTTAGAGCCATGGTCAGCCCAGCTGGCATGGCTCAGTGGTTGAGCATCAACCTATGAACCAGGAGGTCATGGTTCGATTACCAGTCAGGGCACATGCCTGGGTTGCAGTCTTGATCCCCAGCCGGGGGCATACAGGAGGCAACCAATCGATGATTTTTCTCTCATCATTGATGTTTCTCTCTTTCTCTCCATCTCCTCTCTGAAGTCAATAAAAAAAAAAAAAAGCCATGGTCAGATGACAGAAATCCCACACAATGGGAGAGGGGGCTGGGCTTACCATGCCAGAGACTTTTCTTGTCTTCTCCAGCTCTTGGAAGAAGTTTTCTAGTTCTTTACCTTCAATATACCCATTTCCTGCAAAGATAGCAAAGACAAAAAAGCACTTAACCTCAGAGCTAAAGAGTTAAGACCAGTGGAGGGGGGTACAGTGGGGAAGCGGGGGGCTTTACGGAGAACTCCTCCTCCCTGGTCAACTAGCAGGTGTCTGGCCAGCCCCAGACCGTTAGGGATGTGGGTCCTGCGTCTTTGGGGCACACATGCAGTAGGCAGGGAACATGGGGCAGGGCCAGCGTCTGGGCCAGCACCGAGGCGAGCAGGAGCTGGGAGCTGTCCAGAAGCAGCTGGGCAAGCAGCAGGAGCTGGAGCTGGGACAGGGGACCACAGGCCATCAGCATCCAGGTTTGTCAGCAGGTGGCCGGCCCCAGTCACCTGAACGAGGTCAGAAGCAACACTTGGGTCCCTGGGGTTGGGAGGGTGTACGGAGCTGACCAGTGACTCCCTGAAATCCGTGTCCACCTGGGACCTCAGAATGTGACTTGTTTGAAAACAGGCTCTTTGCCACGATGCAATCGGTTAAAATGAGGTCATACTAGACTAGGGTGGGCCCTCAATCCAATGACGTGTTCTTATAGGAAGGCCCCGGGGAAACACGGACACACAGGGAGGCCGGCCACGTGAAGGCAGGGGCAGGGATCAGAGTGAGCATCTCCAAGCGGAGGAGCACCACGGACGGCTGGCAACCCTAGAAGCCATGAGAAAGACACAGGATGCATTGCCCCTCGGAGCCCGAACCTTGACTTTGGACGTCTAGCCTCCAGAACTGTAAGAGAATAAATTTGGGTTGTTTTAAGCCACCCAGTTTGTGGTACTTTGTTTCAAGAGCTGCAGGAAACTGGTAAGTAGGGAAAGAGTGAAAAGAGGAAGGTGGGGATCCCTCCTGGGGGATGGGGGCACCCGGGAGAGTTGGTCACAGGGATTAAGCATGGGGAAGGCAACCCACTGCAGAGTGAGGGACAGAGGGGCTCTGAGGTCTGGGGACCCAGGTTCAAACCCTGGTCCTGCTGCACTTACCAGCTCTACGACTTTGGGAAGGTTACCTGTCTGGGCTTTGTTAATGAAGTGGGATTTTGGATGTAAATTCCACCGCCCCACCCATTACGAGCGCACCGTAAATGTTGCTATTGTTTGCGTTCAATAACCAGACCCTGCCTATGAGATAAAAGGTGCCTTTGAGGACCAGGCCCCAAGGTCAACGCCTGACTTGCAAGGTCACGTAAGTAGTGAGAAGTCCGCTAGGTTCTCAAGTCTTGAACTCCAGATGACCCAGAGACCTGCGTGAGCTGAGTCCACGGACAAGGTACACTGGCCTGGGCTGTGGCCGTGACGGGGAGGAGGCATCTGTGGGTGGGGAGGCAGGCCCCAGGCACTGCTCCCCAGGCTGCGTGCTCTGATGTGGACTCTCTTGGGATCTTTAAAAAAACATGAACGACCGGCTCCTACCTCCTGATGTTCTGATGTCATTGGTTTGGGGGGTGATCTATTTTTTAAAGCTCCCTGGGTCATTTTCACGTCCAGCAAATTGGAAACCACAGGCCGAAAGTTCCAAATCTTATCTAAAGCAGTTAAACAAGGTTTCCACGCAGAACATTCGACTTGAGGAGAAAAGGGAGGTGGCAGCTCTTTTGCTTCAGGGGAGAATGGAATTACGAACTAAAGGAGCATTTGCCCTGGCCTTGGTGGGGCCTGTGGGGGACGGATGGAGGAGGATATGGGTGTCCCCTGGCCCTCTGGGAGGATTCAGCCTACAAATAAATAACTCTAGAGGCGCCCTCTAGTGGAGAAGATGCCACAATTGTATATAAAGAATCACGTCAGATAAATGATGTATTTTTGTCTGCAGGGAAAAGATGCGATTGTAATGGGGGTAACGAGACTTGAGTCTCTCCCCCTCTCCCCACCAAGATAGAGTAGTCATGTTTCTCCTAAGGTGTTCTGCAGAGCTTCTTGGGGGAGTTGGAATGTCACGAGTGTGTGCCTAATAGCTGGTGGGAGAGGCCAGCCAGAGTTGCCGAGTGAGGGCGGGAGAGGAAGGAGGAGGGGCTTTCTAGGCCGAAAGGAAGTCATCTGGTTAGTCACTAGTGGATGATAACTCTGGAGTTGGAGGGACAAGTCCTTTTTCTCTTCCTGCCCCTCCCTGCAGTGATCTGGCTGTTCTCCCATTCCTCAGGCAGGAAGCTTGAGGTGAGCGGCGGGTCCAGGTGCCGCTCCCAGAAGCGGGAGGCTGGGGTTGGAAAGGCGGCTCCCAGCTTGCACTGGGAGGTGCGTGAAGTGGAGGCCTCAGAGGTGGCCGGGGCCGGGCGGGGTGGACACCTCAGTGAGCGTGCGTCTGTTTCCCAGTGTGTTAGGAAGTGGCTGGAATGCCTGCCGGGGGCCTCGGACCGGGGTGGGCAGGGGAGGCCCCTCTGGGCAGAGAGAGGAGAAAGGGAGGAGTGACGTCCGAGGCGGCGAGAGGGGCCGAGCTGGGGTCCTGCCGCTGGAGAGAGCCCCCTCCTGAACCCGGCTTGGGCAGCACCAGCGGCAGGAGGTCCCGAGGCTGGATGACCCCCCTCGCCGGGCCGGGAGTACCCCACCTCCCTGTGACCCCAACAAAGGGGCAGGGATGTGGTTCAATTCAACGAGCCTTTATTTTTTGAACTGAACAGTTCAACGTTTCGGTGGGACCTCAGGGAGCTGTAGCCACGTTCTAGATATGAGCCTATTTTTCAAGAGCATTTAATGGTCTACTGGGGGAGGCAGCCAGACAAGATCGACGTGAATCTACCAGCTGAAGGTGGAGGCTGAGAAGCGGAGGCTGGAGCTGCAGGGCCCGAACGGCATCCTCCACCACTGGGGGGGTGGGGGTGGGGGGTAAGGCCTTGCTCCTTTGGCCTCCCTCAGAGCAACTCCCTTCGGTCACCTGGGAAGCGCCTATTATCGGAGGCTGGGGTGGAGGATGGCCTGCCTGCTTCCAGGGAGGCCTTCAGCACTGGGCAAGTGGTTTGCTTTTTCTATGACCCTCGTACTTTCTTATGGGATTGAGGCGGGGGCCGGGGTGGGGGGCGTGGAAGGTGACTGTCCACCAAGCAAATCTCATGTGGGTGGGTATCTGTATGAATGTGGTTACCATGGCAACCATCACGTCTAACCTCTATCAAACCTATTCTGTGAACCTTATGAAGAGAGGACTGGGTGGGAGCCAGGGACCCTGCACCCTTCCTTAGTTTACTCTTAGTTACTCTTGCCTTTTTTAAATTAAATTAAAATTTTTTTTTAGAGAGATAGAGGGGAGGGAGGAGGGGGAGAAGGAGAGAGAGGGACACACTGATGTGAGAGAGACACATTGATGTGAGGAGATTGCTTATCTCCTGCATGCACCCAGAGACCGAGCCTGCAACTGAGGTACGTGCCCTTGATCGGGAATCAAACCCGTGACCCTTTGGTCCTCAGGCCCATGCTCTAACGACGGAGAAACTGCTACCATTTTCCACCACCATTGTGCCTCAGTTTTCTCAACTTGAAAGTGAGACAACACTTCCTTACAATTTATCTGACCACAGCTACTGGGAAAGCCTTACTGAAGGACGCTCTGATCACAGTGGATAGACGCCTACCTGAGACACGTGAGCACAGCTTTTCTAAGAATTGAACAGGAGGGAGGAGCCTGACCTAAGAGGTGTGATTCTACCATCAGCTCTGTGACTGTCCGTGTGACGTCGAGCAAGTCAGTGTCTAAGCCTCCATTTCTTCACCTCTAAGTTGGGTCTGACTCTGTCTGCCCGTTCTCCTTTCTACGGTTGTTGTGAGAGGATGTGACGACAGCATTCTGGGAAATGTGAAGTGTCACTAAGTGGAAGCACCACTTTATACTCTGCTCTGAAGGTCTCTGAACCACCCGCTGGCTGTACACCCGTTGGCCCAATGACAGCTGTCTTAGGGGGCTGGTTCTCGGCCCACCCTGTGTTGGAATCACCTGGGAAACTTTTGAAATATATTTTTATTGATTTCAGAGAGGAAGGGAGAGGGAGGGAGAGAGAGAAACATCAATGATGAGAGAGAATCATGGATCCGCTGCCTCCTGCACGCCCCACACTGGGGATGGAGCCCGAAACCTGCATGGACCCTGACCGGGAATGGAGCTGTGACCTCCTGGTTCATAGGTTGACACCGAGTCACACTGGCCTGGCAGGGATCACCTGGGAAGCTTTTAAAACATCTCCAGAGCTTCTGACTTAATTGATGAGGCGAGGCCTTCTCGTGGGCACGTCTTCAAAGCTTCCCAGGTGACTCTAATGTGCAGCCGGGGGTCAGAACTGCTTCAAGCAGCGTGTCTGAAATCTTAAGGTGTGTAAGAGTGGCCTGGGGATCTTATTAAAACGGAGATCCTGATTTAGTAGGTCTAGGGCCGTGGTTGGCAAACTGCGGCTCGAGAGCCACATGCGGCTCTTTGGCCCCTTGAGTGTGGCTCTTCCTAAGCCTTAGGAGTACCCTAATTAAGTTAATAACAATGTACCTACCTATATAGTTTGTTAAAAAAAATTTGGCTCTGAAAAGAAATTTCAATCGTTGTGCTGTTGATATTTGGATCTGTTGACTAATGAGTTTGCCGACACTCTAAGGGGCAGTGGTTCTCAACCTTGGCTGGACATTAGAATCACCTGGGAATCTTTT
>NW_005871136.1:3285308-3287140 GCF_000147115.1 Myotis lucifugus
CCCCCCCCCCCCCCGGGGGGCCCCAGTCTTTCCCCAAGAAAGGGTTCCTTCCCCGGGGGGGGCAACCCCCCCCTGAAGAGGAGGCAGGGGCCCCCGGGGGATGGGCCCTGCCCGGGGGGGGCCCCAGCTCAGGGGCTGGGCCGTGGGGCGCTCCCCCCCCGAAGGCGGCCGTTCATGAAAACAAGTGGGGCGTCGGGGGGGAAGGCGGAGCCGGCGCTGGGGTACTTATTCTAGGGCTTCCCCAGGTGGGCGACGAGGCTGCTCCCAGGGAGCCCAGACCCTGACACCAGCCCCAGAGGAGACAGGCCCCACGGAGACACCCTGACAGGGGTGAGGGCAGCCTCGGACAACTTCGGCCCTGGCTCTCCAAACCAGAGCCTCTGCCTGAGGGTGCCAAGAAGCAATCATTTTTATAAATCCTGCAATTAACCTGATCAATAGCACAGTTCCATTCGTCGCAAACATTGCAGTATTTGTGTAAATACGTAATATGTGCCAGATATTCCGTAACCCTGTTTGGGATGTTCCTTTTTGGTGGGCCACGAGCCTTCGTTGAATATTTAATATCCAATCAATGCAGCTGCCCGGCCTCGCCCCCCCCCCCCTCGGAGAGGCGCTGGGGTCCACCTCCCCTCCCCCCACCAGGGCCAGGCACTTGGGGCTGGAAGTGTCCTCAGTGATGGGGGGTGGGAGGGGGTGGTTGGAGGGAGGTCCTGGTTGTTACGAGTGGGTGTAGGAGAGAGGAGACACAGGGGCTTCCCGCAGCCCCTCCTAGTCCTTCCTGTCACCCCTTTTCAAGTCCTGGGGCCACACAGGTGAGGAGAGGCGTTGAGAGCACCTGCGTCGCCAGGCCCCCTGGAAGCAGACAAGCGGCCAAGAGCCCGGGCGGATTCCCGCCCTGGAGATGGGTGTATGTGTATATCTCTTTCCGGGGGAGGGAGAGGTGCCCCTAAAATTATTTTCTTTTACATCTTTCTTGTTTTGCCGATTATACAAGAAACACATGCTCTTGTGAGTATGTCACACACTGTGGAAATTAACTGAGAAAAGAAAACGCCTTTTAATTTCACTTCGTCTACTCTGCAGGGAGAACGACTCTTATCTTCTTTGGACTATTTCCCAGCATACCTGTTCCATGAATGACAAAGACGGGCTCAGACTCTAGTGGCGTTCGGCTACAGTTTTCAAACCTGAAGTCTGCCCCTCGGACATTTTCCACGTCAGGACCAGAGCGCCGCCTCCTATTCACGGCGGTGAGGAGCTCGACCTGTTTCTGTTCCCTGGGGAAGCCCGTTCCCTCCACATTTCCTGTATTTGGTAAGGGAGCCCCGGCCCACGGAACTGTGCACACGCGTGAGCGTATGGCACGCACATGGGTAGATTCTCGGAGCGAGTGGGATTGCTTCTTGGCCTGGGAGCGCCGCTGGCCTCTGGGAGGGAACCCAGCTCAGTCGCTTGCAAAGGGCAAAGGGCGAGGCCACAACTTGGCTCCTCACGGACCGCCTACTGGTCGTCAGCGGGAGAGCAGCCTGGTGGCCCCTGTGAGCGGGGCGCACAGAGGCTCAGTGTGAGCTCTGAGCTGGTCACCCCTGGGCCGCCTGCATCTTGCAGAGCGAGAAAGTTCCTGACAACGAAGTGCCCGGGCAGCAGCAGTCGAGTGGGCTCAGACACGTGAGGCCACTGAAGGGTCGCTCCGAGCAGGGAGGCGACATGAAAGAGCCACAGTCTCCCCCGCCCGAGGCACAAGGCGTGCTTGGCTGCTTTTGAGAGTTGACATCAGAACCTCCCAAATGCATGACCCTGGCCGACCTCCGTGGAGGAGTCCGGGGCTG
>NW_005871136.1:3296424-3297609 GCF_000147115.1 Myotis lucifugus
CACGGGGTGCCTGTCCGTGGCAAGGGGTGATGCCATGCCCACTGTTCCCAGCCTGCCCAGGAGTCCAGCTGGTGGCTGGCTCCTCCCTTCCCCCCTGAAGGGGCAGATGGGATGCCGTCTTCCCTTTTGCGCCTCCAGCCCACCAGCTGCACCCTGAATGCTGTAGCCCAGAGATTTTCAACCCTTTTCATCTCATGACACACATAAACTAATTACTAACATTCTGTGGCACACCAAAAAACATATTGCTTGCCAATCTGACTAAGAAAATAGGTATAATTTAGATTCAGTCACACTGGACGGCTATTGTTGTGTTGGCTGTTGTCATTTTTTAATTTATTTGACAATCTAGGGCAAGCATGTCAAACTCAAAGGCGAACACAGGCCAAATAAACGAGGCCTGTGGCCCGCAGGCCGTGAGTTTGACATGCTTGATCTAGGGCGGAAGAGAAGTCGGTGCCTCTCACTGAGTGGTCAGGTAATTCATGTTTTAAAAATTCGTGCAGCACACTTGTTGAAATCGCTGGTGTAACCCAGTACCTAGCATTCCTGAGAAGACCTGCTCAACTTGCCTTCTGCCTCAGACCCCAGAACCGCTCCCCCTGGAGGGTGGCGGGGGGAAGGGAAGGCCTGGGGACTATGAGATGACAAGATGCAGAACAGATGACAAACAACTTTCCAGCCGGCACCCGCTGGGCAGAGGTAATTGGCAGAGCTCCGCAGAGCACCTGGTGCTCTTTTAGAGCACATCAAAGAAAAAATCAGCCCAGCCCGGTTCCGCCCTCTGCCTGGAAAGATTTCTTCCAGATACTGTTTCTTTGGTCTTTATAATGGCCAGGCCTGGCTACCGGGGTGCCAGAGAGCAGGCCCTTGCTTCCCAGAAAGGAGGATGAAAGGGATGCAGGAGCCCAGCAGTTTTCCATGGAAACAGATCAGGTGGAGGGAGAATAGAGAGTCCCAGAGGAAACCCAGAGGACTTTTGAGTAAACTTGATCTGAAAGCCTGGAGAATCTGTGGACAAAATATTCTTCCCCCTGTGCAAAGCCCTGGGGGTCAGCAGGGATAGCAACAGGAAGTAGAATACCAGTACTTCCTGGGGGGCCATCCCATGACCACCCCTCCCCCAACAAGGGGGGGGGCCCAGGGGGCTGAGGAGCCTCAGGGCCCCTTTTAGCTCCTGGGTTC
>NW_005871136.1:3302113-3310741 GCF_000147115.1 Myotis lucifugus
ACTCTGAACCGGTTAATAATATGGATTAACTATAACTGGTTAATAGTGTGGATTAATTATTAACCAGTTAAAATGCAGATTAATTATTAACCGGCTAATATTGCAGATTAATTATTAACCGGTTAATATTTCGGATTTTGTAATCAAAGAAAACACGATAATTTCAAGACATCAAAAGTGCTTTATTCAAAGTAGTGTCCATTGCTAGCTACACATTTCCCCATCTTTCAGGTAATTTGTGGATACCGTCCCAATAGAACTTTTCTTGTTTTGAGGCAAACCATTCAGAGACCCAATTTTCCACTTCGTACGTTTTGAAGTGCTGCTCAGAAAGTGCGTGTGCCATTGATCAGAACAAGTGATAATCTGAAGGAGCAAGATCTGGTGAATACAGCGGGTGGGTTCATACTTCCCAGGCAAGATCTTTTAATGTGTCTTTAACTGGTTTTGAAGTGTGTGATTGTGCATCATCATGAAGCAAAATTACTTTGCCGTGTCTTCTGGCCCATTCTGGTAGTTTTATGATCAAAGCGTGGTTCAAATGGATTATTTGTTGCCGATAGCGATCAGTATTAACAGTTTACCTAGTTTTAGAAGCTCATAACACACCACACCTTCCTGATCCCACCAAACGCAGAGCATTGTCTTCTTTCCAAAGCGATTGGGCCTTGCAGTCGATGTTGATGGTTGACCTGGATCAACTCATGATTTTGTGCATTTGGGATTCTCAAAATAAATCCACTTTTCATCGCCAGTCACAATTCGATGAAAAAAGACTTTCGTGCCGTTGAAGCAACATTTTACTGATGACTTTTCGGTTTTCCATTTGTCTTTCGTTCAGTTGATGTGGCACCCATTTCGTTCCCATTGCTTGTAAACGATCAGAAATTGTTTGCTGAGCAACGTTTAATCTTTCTGCAAGTTGTTTTTGAGTTTGACACGCATCTTCATCCAATAAGGCTTGTAATTGTTGGTCTTCAAACTTTTCGGTTTACCTGGACGTTCTTTGTCTTTCCCATTGAAATCATCACTTTTAAAGCGTTTAAACCAGCGTTCACAAGTATCTTGAGATGGAGCATGTTCACCATAAGTTTCCTGAAGTATATGATAACTTTTTCTTCAAAATAAAGAATTAAAACTTCCCGCAAATGCTCTTTTTTTGGCACGAAATTTGACATTTTTAAGCGTAAAAATATCTATGATGTTAACACCTTTAGAAAATTTGACAGATGAAGTTTTGAAGCTTATTGTCAATACAACAAAATAGAATACATATCAAATCGCATATATATATACACACATATATATATATTCATATATATATATTCAACATATGTGTAACTCCATCTATTGAAAAAAATCCGCATTATTAACCGGTACACCTAGCACACTGGGGAGTTCCAAGTGTGCTCCCCGACCCTGCCCACTTCCTAGCTGGGGGGTTGGGGGGCACTGAGGAAGATTATCCCGGGAAACATGAGTGATTCATGACCTTGCAACGCTCGGTTCTTTGTCACCCTCGCTAGAGTGGAGGTAGGAACCCTATCTATTTTGTTCATCACGTTTCCCCTGCTTTCAGCAGTTTGTGACACGTATGCCCTCAGTGAATAATGGTGGAAGGAAAAAGGAAAGCGAGTGAGGGAGGGAGGGAGGGGCGGAGGGAGGGAGGACAGAAGGACGGGCAGCAGAGTGGATGAGGATGTTTCTGTTTCAAACATGATAGCATCGGGATCCTCTGGAATGATCCCTGCCCTAGAATTGATCCCTTGCCCTGCCCTGGCCAGCTCCCTGTGCCATCCAGTGCCAGGCAGCAGGCCAGGTGGGCAGCTGCTCGCCCTGCGGGGGGGCAGCACCGGCTGGTGAGGAGGCGCTGCCTGGCTCTCGTCCTCGCTCTCATTCATTAATCCCGGCCTAGTTCATGGCTGCCGCCCTGCCCTGCCTCCCGATCACGTCAGGGAATCCCCTCACAGGCAGGCCGCAGGCTGGGGGGGCCTAGGCCCCAAGAGGCCAGACGGGGGCACGTCCTAGACCAGTGATGGCGAACCTATGACACGCGTGTCAGAGGTGACACGCGAACTCATTTTTTTCCTTGATTTTTCTTTGTTAAATGGCATTTAAATATAGAAAATAAATATCAAAAATATAAGTCTTTGTTTTACTATGGTTGCAAATACCAAAACATTTCTATAGGTGATACAGCACCAGAGTTAAGTTAGGGTTTTTCAAAATGCTGACACGCCGAGCTCAAAAGGTTCGCCATCACTGGCCTAGAACCTTCAGCTCCCGCTGTGATTGCCGGGGTCGGATATAGGATCCAGGAGCCCTGGCCAGGCCCGCCCAGCCTGTGCTGGAAAGTGATGGAGGAGGAGGTAGGTCCAGAAGGAAGAGAGGGGCGGAGGGAGAGGGGTAGGAAGGGCCGGGAATGTGCTTTACCGAGAGTCTCAGAGCCAGTTCATGAGGTTTGGGCCTCCAGGCTCACCTGCCCATTGCTGATGCCAGTGGCACCGCCAAGGTCCCCTCCAACATGGGACCACATCCCCCAGCCGCTGTGAATGTTGACCGCTGTCAAGGGCTCAAAGCAGCACCTCTCTTTGGAGAATTGTTCCTCTCCACCCCCTTCTCCCTCCCCCCTCCCCCCGGCCGCACAGTGGGACAGCCCAGAGCCAGCGGTGAGAGAGCTCTGAGGTGCCATTCATACCCCAGAGCTCCCGTGGGGCAGGCTGAGCCCAGACTCCCACGGAACCTGCATCTTTGCCTGGCTTCTTCTCCTGCCCCTTCCTTCTCCCCCGGCTCCTCCAGTTCCCCCCGAGCGCCCTCCCCCAACAGCTCACCTGCGTTTAGAGCAGACCTAGGACTTGTTCCTGGACTGAAACCTCTCGTGCTGCTTGCTGGGATGCCCAGCTCTTCAGTTTCTGGGGGAAGCTGGAAACACGTGTGTTTTCAGGTGAGGGCAGGGTGGCTTCCGGCACCTCAGCATGGCAGCGCTGTGCCCGCCAAGCACCCCGGCCCCACCATTCATCAGCTGTGTGAACTTGGACTTGGACTTGATCTTCTCAGAGCTTCTATTTCTGTCTCCGAGGAATTGGGATCCTATCATCGCACAGGGTGGCTGTGAGGTAGGGAGAGCCAGGGACAAAGACTGTCCAGCTGGGTGAACTTGGGTGCGGCCAACTTCCTTAGCTTGTTTTCTCAGCCAAAAACTTTACTTACAAAGCATGTGGCGGGCCGGATTTGGGCTGTGGGCTGTAGTGTGCTGGCCCCTGATCCAGTAGAATGGATTCTAGGACCTCTCGAACCTCTCCCGGCCCCGGTTCCTTCTTCTGTGAAACAGCGACACGAATGAACCTACTTCGAAGGATTGTTGTTACCATTCAGTGAAATGCTGTATGTAAATGACTCAGCGCCCTGTCAGGCACAGAGTAGAGCAGCGGTTCTCAACCTGTGGGTCGCGACCCCTTTGGGGTCGAACGACCCTTTCACAGGGGTCGCCTAAGACCATCGGAAAACACATATATAATTACATATTGTTTTTGTGATTAATCACTATGCTTTAATTATGTTCAATTTGTAACAATGAAATTGGGGGTCGCCACAACATGAGGAACTGTATGAAAGGGTCGCGGCATTAGGAAGGTTGAGAACCACTGGAGTAGATGGATACTGGCTGTTTGCATCCTCTCTCGCATACAGTGGGATCGCAGGATAGCTGGATTCGGAGAGTCACAGGACTGATGCCACAGGTTCCCGGAGCACTCAGTGCCTGAGGAGCATCGAACCCAGAGCCTGGCCCATTCAGTGAGCAGCAGCCTGGAAAGTTTACAGGGCTCCTGGCCCAGGCTGCGTACCCAATACAAGTGAAGATTGTTATTTTTTTAAAAGGTATTTTTATTGGCTTCAGAGAAGAAGGGAGAGAGAGAGAGATAGAGATAGAAACATCAATGATGAGAGAGAATCATCGATTGGCTGCTTCCTGAACCCCCACACTGGGGATTGAGCCCGAAACCTAGGCATGCGTCCTGACTGGGAATTGAACCGTGACCTCCTGGTTCATAGGTCGATGCTCAACCACTGAGCCACGCTGGCCGGGCAGGCTTGTTATTTTTATTAATGGAGGTGACACGTCTAAAATCAGATGGTAATAACAATAATAACAAATGCCGCTGGTACCTTGGGAGCGCTGCCCCAGAAGTGTGGCAGATGGAGCCCTTGGGGCCCGGTGCCTCGGATGTGGGCTGGGGAGGGGAAGGCAGATGGAACCCACCCGGGCTCGCTTCTCAGGCAACCGGCACGCACCCCGTGGCCACTGTTCCGCAGCAGCCTGCGTGCCAGCCCGTTTGTCACCCTGTCATCTCCTCCACCCTCGGAGGCAGACCCCCGGGGATCGCGGACAAAGCGCACAGAACAGGGTGTCACTTTTTTCCGCTCCAGCCAGAGAAGAGGAGGCAAGGATGGCGAACAGCAAGGAACGTCCAAGGGCTGGTCCCTGCAGAGGAGACTTTTGAACAAGATGGGAGAGATGCACATTCCGTGGTCCAGGGGGAGCAGGGGCCAGCGAGCTCTGAGCTCTGCTCTCGGGCAAACCAGCCCCTTCTGTGTCTGCACGGCAGGCAAGCTAAGGGTGGGTTTTACATTTGTAAATGTTTGGGAAACACTAAAAGGAGAAGAGTGTTTCATGAAAATTCCATGAAACTCAAACGGCCACGCCTATGCGTTCTCGTATCGCCTGTGGCTGCTCCCATGCGACGAAGGCAGAATTGAGTGACTGCAAAGGATTCTGTGGCCCGCGGAGCCCAGGCTGTTTGCTGTCCGACCGTCTCCTGAAAAGCCCTGGCTTACAGCACCGGGCTGACCCCCCACTTACAGCACCGGGCTGACCCCCCACTGCACCCCCGCCGCGATTCCATCTCTTTTCTGTAACCCTGCCCTTCAAAAACGCTTGGTACTGTCTTAGCACTTGGCTAATGCCCAGGGAGGAATCTGATGAATAAAGTCACACTCAGGTGATGGTGACGTAATGTGTTGCACCCTCCTCCTCCCAGGAGCCTGGGCTGAAGGAATACGTCTGTGAGTGGTGGAGGTTTAGGAACTGTGGATGGTGTGTGTGTGTGTGTGTGTGTGTGTGTGTGTGTGTGAGTGAGAGAGAGAGAGAGAGAGAGAGAGAGAGAAACATTTGTAACTACAAAGGGTGGAAGCTGCAGAGCCCTGGCCCAAAGGAGACTGGTGAATAGGTTCTTTGGGAAGGAGCGGTATGAGGACAGGCCCGAGGGAGTGGCGCCTTTCTGGGGGGGGTGGGGGGACGCTGACCCTGTGTGGTGCAAGGCTCCTTTGATGATCAGCTAGCGCCGGAGGACGTGGACTCTGGGAACAAGTCAGGAAGGACAATGGGGGCACCACCTCGATGCCCAGGCGCTGCCTGGGAGGTCCTACCCCCAGGCTGGGCCGAGGACCGGTGACGGCTGGCTTTATGCCTCTGTTGGCTGGGACACTTGCTTGTTGGGCCTTGGCACTCGGGGCCCCAGCTGGCTGCCTCTGTGTGGCAGCACGCGCTGTCCTGCTCTCACTGCTGCTGGATCTGAAGGGCAGTCACAGCTGGAGGCAGGGCCCATCCCACAGCCGGTGGCCTCAGCCCCCGTGGCTTCGGGCCCTAACCGGCTGGATGGCTGCGACGGGGTTTCACCCAGCCTGCCACCCTTGCTTTCTGTCCTCCCAGTGACCTCCCTGCCAGAACCAGGGTGAGCTTCCCGAAACGTCAGCTGTAGGGGCTGAACCGTGACCCCCCCAAATCCATATGCTGAAGTCCTAACCCCCAGTACCCCAGGCATGACTGTCCTTGGGGAGAGGACCTTGAAGGAGGTAATTACATCCAAATGAGGCCGTTCCAGTGGGCCCTCCTTCCATCTGACTGGGGACCTCATGAGGAGGAAAAATGTGGACACAAAGAGACACCACCCACTAACTCCTAGCAGCTGCCAGTGTGACATGTCGTGCCCAATCACCAAGCCTTTTCTTTCCCCAACCTGGCAACCCAGAGGTCGCAGGTTCAATTCCTGGTCGGGGCACATGCCTAGGTTGTGGGCTCAGTCCCTGCTACGGGGGTGAGGGGGGCGGTGCAGGAGGCAGCCAATTGATGTTCCTCTTTCATCAATGTTTCTCTCTCTCTCCCTCTCCCTTCCTCTCTCTCTAAAAAAAAAAATCAATAAAACACATGAAAAAAGAATGACTTCTTCCCAGCCGCGCTCTCCCACCTCCCCAATGAGAAAACCAGCTAGGGCTCGGGGGGACGTTACATGCTGCCTTCCCCAACGACCAGCCCGGTCGCTCCGAGGGGACAAAGACTGTGCTTCGTTCCTCGGTGGCCCCAGAACTCAGCCCACGGCCAGACCCGCGGCATGTGCAGCTCCTCTTCTGGGTGCTTCCTCTGAGGTCCGTGCGGGGCCGGGCGCCTCACCTGCATGAGCTCAGCCACCGCAGCTGTAAGGAGGCCTCAGACTTCCTGCCTGCCAGCCTGCAGCAAGGAGGGAACATGTGACGTGGCTAAAGTGCTCGGGCCGTGGCTTGTGCACCTGCGCCTGCTGCAGGCTTGGCTTCTCCTAGGTTCACACCTGCTCCTTCTCCAGGGACCACTGAACCCCTTTACCTGCGAGGGAGCCGGGGTGCTCCAAGGGGGTCAGGCTGAGGCTGATGCCACACCTGGCATGGTCCCCTCCTTGCCCTGCTCCCTCCAGCCCTTGCTGGGTCCTCTGGGCAGCATGTCCTTGACAAATCCCTCTCCCCCGAATGCTTGTCTCAAGTTTTGCGTCTGGGAGAGTCTGTCCTAATACGGGGTTGACAACCTTTTCCTGCAAAGGGCCAGATAATGACTATTTAGTAAATATTTTAGGCTTTGCGGGCCACACAGTCTCTGTCCTAACGACTCAGCTCTGCCATTGTAGCAGGAAAGGAGCCATGGACAGCATGTCAATGAACGTACTTGGCTGTGTTCCAATAAAACTTTATTTAAGAAACAGGAGGGCCCTAACCGGTTTGGCTCAGTGGATAGAGAGCGTCGGCCTGCGGACTCAAGGGTCCCAGGTTCGATCCCGGTCAGGGGCATGTACCTGGGTTGCGGGCACATCCCCAGTAGGGAGTGTGCAGGAGGCAGCTGATCGATGTTTCTCTCTCATCGATGTTTCTAACTCTCTATCCCTCTCCCTTCCTCTCTGTAAAAATCAATGAAATATATTAAAAAAAAACAAAACCAAAAAACAGGAGGTAGGCCTGGGGGCCGTGGTGTGCTGACCTTTGAGCGAAGACAGCAGCCGGGGGAGCTCGGTGCTCTCTCTCACCCCCGTTGTTTCCCATGAGGCACAGAGAAGGTGCATGCCGCTCTGAGTGGCAGTGCCGGCAGCCGGGCCCCCCGCCTCCTACCTTAGGAGTGAGTGGCTTCAGATGCCGTCCAGGGTGGAAGACAAGGGGGTGCAGGTGAGGGAGTTCTGGTAGGCTTGCCTGCCCCCCCCATTTCCAGGAGGACCAGTAGGGAAGGGGGCGGGGCACGTGTCGCCCCTAAAGTTCTGGGTGACTTCCTCTAAGTTATTAATTGGCCCACGTGCTCTCCTGAAGCCCTGGGTGGACTGCGAAAGACTCTGGAGTCCTCTGTGAAACCTACGTGCCGGAAAGGCTTTAAAAATAGCAGCGGCCCTTTGACAAGTCGAGTGCTAATGACCCCGACGCTCAGCACCCGGCCGATGTGCCTGCGGGATCGTGATGTCTTCGGTGAGAGGCGAGGTGAGGCTGCCAGTGCGCCCGGATTTCCAGCTCAGGCCAGGGGGCCGTCTCAGTCTCAGGGTCTCCAGCCTGCAGGGGATTCTGGGGGGGGGATGCGGCACAGGCCAGGGAGGGGTGGGGGCGAGAGGAGCCCAAGTCTGGCCCTCCCACCCCCACCCAGTGGCTGGCCAACCCAGGCAGCTTTCTGGTGTGACCTTTTTCTTAGCAAAAATCATTTCTATTCTTCGTAGTAAATGCTACTCAACAAACAGAAGGAAAACTGCCAACAGTTCCACCCCCTGGGGTAGCAGTTTATTAACATTTTGGTTCGATTCCTTCCAGTTTTTTCCTAAGCATATATGTACACATCATTTAGCTATTACAAAAATGGGGTCCTTCTGTGCGTGTGGCTTCATTTCACAACATACTTTTGAAAAATATTTTTTATTGGTTTTAGAGAAGGGGGGAGAGAAAGAGAGAGAGAGAGAGAGAGAGAGAGAGAGAGAGAAACATCAATGATGAGAGAGAACCACTGATCGGCTGCCTCCTGCATGCCCCACACTGGGGATCGAGCTTGCAACCTGGACATGTGCCCTGAGCAGGAATCGAACTGTGACCTCCTGGTTCATAGGTCCACGCTCAACCACTGAGCCACGCCGGCCGGGCTGTAAGAATCTTTTTTAATATGAAGACACAGATGTGTGGAAACGAAAGTGGGAGGGAAAAGGACTACCTGTGGGGGACACCTTCTGGTGGGATGCCGGCTCGAGGCCACGCGGTCCGTCGGTGCCAGGGCCTGGAGTCTCGGGGTCCGCCTCTCAGGCCGAACACCGCCATGGTTTCTGGATAAAGCATCCTTCTGCGTCTGGGGAGTGACATTCCCTG
>NW_005871136.1:3310997-3380808 GCF_000147115.1 Myotis lucifugus
TCAAACGCTCAGCCAGTTCTATAAATGTGAGCATTTTAATTGGGCAGCGGCTGCCATGGTAACTGGCGAAATCTCAGAACTTGGGGCCTGGGAACCGACCAGAGATCAGATAACGTTTAAGTGGCTCTGTGTGAATTGTGCTGGTGTTTGGAAGCTCCACCAGGAGACCGGCCTTGCCCAAGTGCCCCCGGGAACAGGAGCGTCAGGCCTTTTACTGGTCACGTCTGTGGTGTCCCCAGCTTACCCTCCTGGATCCCAGGTTGCTTGGGCTCAGACGAGGCAGGCTGAGATTTCCGTGGGTGATGAGGCCGGAGGGAGGGGGCCGGTTATCCAGGGGAGGCAGGTCACACTCGCCTTTCCTATTCCGTTCCAATCAAACTTCCACATAACCACCCAGGCTCGTGGGCACTTTCCCCTGCAGCTTTACTAAGTAACAGGACAATGTTGTGTTTTTTAAATCTTCACCTGAGATATTTTTCCATCGATTTTTAGGAAGAGTGGCAGAGAGAGGGAAAGACAGAGAGAAATATCAATGTGAGAGAAACACATCGATTGGTTGCCTCCTGCATGCGCCCTGACCAGGGCCCGGGCTAGGGAGGAGCCTGCAACCGAGGTACATGCCCTTGACCAGAGTTGAACCCGGAACCCTTCAGTCTGTAGGCCGAAGCTCTATCCACCGAGCCAAACCGGCTGGGGACCAGGACAATGTTTTTGAAGCATGAACTACTATTATTTCCCCCGTGGCATTTTTTCACCCCATTCAGATGGCACGGTGTGTGGTCCACATGTGTACAGCGCCCACAGCTGCACGCAGCACACAGCTGCTCAGTCATGCACTGCCCGAGTCCACCCAGGCGCACGATGCTCAGGACCTGGGGGAGGATGTGCCAGCAAAGGTGGAAGGAGTTGCTTCCATGACTTTGCATTTCAAGAGTCTTGGCCTTAGAACCAAAGGAACTTGGGAGTATGGATAGAAGGATGAGAGAATGAGAAGTAACCAAGAACAGGAATTCTTCAGCCCAGTTTATTTATTTTTAAAATATATTTTTATTGATTTCAAAGAGAAAGGGAGAGAGAGGGAGAGAGAAACATCAATGATGATGGATCATGGATCCGCTGCCTCCTGGATGCTCCACACTGGGGATCGAGCCCGCGACCCGCGCAAGTGCCCTGACCCTTTATTGAACTGTGACCTCCTGGTTCATAGGTCGACGCTCAACCACTGAGCCATGCCGGCCGGACCAGTCCCAGTTTAAAGAAAGAAAGACTCCTTGGGCTGTCGGAGGGAAATAAGTGCATAGAAATTTGTGGCTCTTGAGAAGAAGACCCTGTACTCTGCTCCCTGGGCCAAGGGCAAGGGCAGGGCAGGGGCATGTAGCAAAGACCTCAAGTCTGTTTGCAGAATCCAAGAGTCTCAGAGACTTGTGCCTGATTCCCAGGTGGAGCTCTAGGGAAGCAAGGGCTGCATGGGAAATCTTGGCAGACAGACAGGGCCCAGGGGGGAGGGGCAGGATTTCAGTGCTGTGGATACAGCATTGGAGCTGGGAGGGAGCTGCTGGAGCAGGATGGGCGAGGGCAGAGCAGCCTCCTGTGAGGACCAAGAACGAGGGCGAGGGCGGATGGGGCGAGGGCTGAGTCTGAGGCGGTCTGAGCAGATGGGGAGAGCAAGAAGCAACTCTCCCTCCACCTCCGCCCCTCTGTGCTCATGGAACTTAAATGCAAGTGTGTGGGGAGGTGGGGTTGGGGATCCTCCATTTGGCCAAGATTTACTGTATGTCTTTTGTTGGGATGAGAGATCAGAATAGAGATTAGGTTGCGTTAACGGAAAATAAGGTAATGTTTCTTGCGTTCAATCCGGGGTCTTGCATGCAAGATTTGTTCCCACAATAACACATTGTCAGAGAGTCTCAGAAAGCAGCCTGCTGGCCGTCACTGGCTTATGCTAGTGGCTGTGCACCAGGGCTCTGCTTGGAATCACATGGGGAGCGTGTACGAACACACGTGTGTACTTTCAGACTTAAAGTCAGACTGTCTCCCACAGGGCTGGTCTGTATTCCACTGGCGCGATCGGTGCCTAAGAAGGAGCCAGTGAGACTCTTTCATAGCTGAATTTGTTGGTGCTTTTGGGGAAGTTCCTTACTCTTTTTCCTTTTCTTTATCTATAAAAAATGGGTAAATTTCTCCTCTTCTGGTGAGTGACTCTGAACATGCAACCTCTCAGAGGAGTGACCTTAAAAGAAACACACAGCTGTTCATTAAAGAGCATTCCATGGTTTTTGTTTTAAAAGGGAGTCCTTGCCACTTAGAAATTCATTCTTTAGTATTAACAGCTGAAATAAGAATGATGGTAAGGTGGAAGGAAGGAACATGTGGAGGGGACAGGGTCCAAGCCGAACTTCTTAGAATGTGCCTTTTCTGTAGCTTCGACTTTGGAGCAGTGTAAACGTTTTACATGGTTACAAAACAAAATTAACTAAAAAATGGAATAAGAATACCTGACCACTGAAGGAGATGTGAGAAACTGAGAAACATAAACCTAGTTGTATATCAAGTTGGAGGCACACAAAGGAAAATTTCAAATGACTATTTATTTATTGAAATATTGTAATTGATTTTTAGGGAGGGAGGAAGGGAGGGGGAGAGAGAGAAAAACATTGATGCAAGAGCAAAACATCGCCTCACATGGCTCCCGCACCTGAGATCAAGCCCACAACCGGGCATGCTCTCCAACCAGAATCAACCTGGCAACCTTTTGGTGCCCAGGACAACGCCTAACCCATTGAGCTACACTGGCAGGGCTCAAGTGACTTTTAAAACACAGTAATTTTTATTTTTTTTTTATTTTTCGCTATAAGTATTACAAAGGGTATTACATAAGTGTCCTTCCCCCCCCCCCACCCTTGACAAGCTCCTGCCCTCCCTTACCCCCCAGTGTCTTATGTCCATTAGTTATGGTTATATGGATGCATACAAGTCCTTCGGTTGATCTCTTACTCCCCTCCCTCCTGTCCCCCAACCCTCCCTGGCCTTCCCACTGCAGTTTGACAATCAGTTTGAGGCAGCTCTGCCACTGTATTTATTATTGTTCGAAAGTTTGTAATGGTCTTAATTATCCACGAAAAAAACACAGTAATTTAACTTCACATACTTAGTGGGGTATATTCTAAGGACAAAAGAACTGAAAAATAGATCTTAAACTCATCTCAGTAAAAATATCATTATATCAGAAATAATATTGGTATTGTTATTCAAAACTATTTCAAACACATACATAGTAAGATTAAGCAAATAAGTAATGATGTTCATAGAAACCAAGATTATCAGCATAAGAGAGGAGATACGAATATAAAATTAAAGACTTCAAGTGAAAATTCTATAATTTAAATTTTGAATTGGAAATAGTTTAAATTTATGATATATTTTCTCTCTTAAAACACACACACACACACACACACACACACACAGTTTGTATTTTCTGCATCTTTAAACCCCAAAAGCCTGGAGCAATGACCAATTTCATAGCAATGGGCAGGCCAGGACCCAGTTTATTCCCCCCCCACCCCAACCATTATCCACTTAAAGGGGGCATTTCAACAAAATGCAATGTGTGGATCTTATTTAGATCCTGCCTTGAGCAGAACAACTTTAAAGAAATATTTACAAAATAATCAGGAAAATATAAGGACTAATTTGACATTTGATGAACTTAAGAAATTATGATAATTGTGTGTGGCTGTGTTTTTAAACGGAGACCTTATCTCTTTAAGATATATCCTGACGTATTCACAGATGACAACTCTTGGATTTGCCTCAGAAGAATCTAGTAGGAATGAAGGGAAAAGTGGGTGGAGGGAGAGAAGAAAAAAAAGATTGGACAGATCAGGTTTTAATCATTGGTTACAGGGGGATCCATTGCACTATTCTCTGTACTATTGAATATGTTTGAACATTTCCATCAAGACATTTTTTTAAGTAGAACGAAAAGGAGGAGGAGAAAGGGGTGCGTTCTGTAGATCTTGCAAGTTGAAGGAATCTTAGGTTGTCCTCAACGAGAGAAGCCCAGGTACCTCCAAGGAGCACAGCCACTTCCCTCCGCCCCAGAGGTCCCAGTGCCTCCAGGGCCGAGGAACATATGCTCGGTGGGTGACCGAGGCAGTCATTCAGAAATCATGGCAGTGAGTTGGATAATCCACTTAGCGGCAGCTGGCTGAGCTGGCCTGGTGGGAGGGCAGCCATGAGCGTGGCACAAGCAGAGAGAGCTGAGGAATGGAACCAGCTATGGGCCCTGATTCCTTTTTTGAAGGGAACACATCCTAGTGTTTAAGGTGGTAGAGGCCTACTTAGACGGTATCCCTGGAAAGGTGTCACCTGAGTCAGGGTCTGGAGGTACTTGAGTGAGTCCAGATTTAAAGGATTTTATAAAACTGCCCTAGCCAGTTTGGCTCAGTGGATAGAGCATCAGCCGGCCTGCGGACAGAAGGGTCCCAGGTTTGATTCCTCCATTGCCAGCTTGATCCCTGGCGCATGTGGGAGGCAACCAATCGCTGTGTCTCTCTCACATCGATGTTTCTCTCTCTGTCTCTCCCCCTCCCTTCCCCTCTCTCTAAAAATCAATGGAAAAATATCCTGGGAATAGGATTAACAAAACAACAGAAAAAGCATTTTATAAAACTATTGTGCGTTTTTTTTCAGATTATCAAATTAACATAATCTTGACAACATGTTATTAAATAATATCACGGAAAAACATAATGTTGCATGGAAGGATATAACAGGCTACAGAATATATTATTTCATTATGTAGAATTCAAAAAGAGCGGAGTTTAACTGTGTTGTTTAGAGGTACGTGGTTAGGTGGTGATTCAGGAAGAACAGGATGCGAACAACAAGACAGCGAAGAGAATGGTTATCGTTAGGAGAAAAGAGGTTATAAACCGAGTGGGTTGGTGATGTCATCAGGACCCTGGGCCCCCGCAGCTCTCACCACAGAGCTGCATGGCCTCCTTGCCCAGAACCTCGATGTGGCACCCACGCCCAGCTGGCTGATGCGGCCCAGCTTACCCTCAGATCCCGCCCCCTCCACGCCATTTCCCACCTAGCGGCGTCCAGGCTAACCAGGCCAAGGGGGGTTTGTGAAGTGTCTGGGAGAGGCGCACACTTCACAGGGGGGAGCAAGGGGCACCTTTTGATTTGTGAGCTGAGCCCTTGGTGTGACTTCTCCTGCCACTGTTTGTCAGGGCAGCTGCCCCAGGGTCTCAGCTGTAAGCAGAAGGCCTGGATTGAAGAGATCTTTACAGAAAATGCCAACTGGATCCTAGCAACGCCTCCCAGAGACACACAGGGAGCACCGTGGGGCTGTTTCAAGACTCCCCAGCCTCCTTCAAGGGGGGGCGAGCACTGTGGCCAGCCAGGCATTTGGGATGCATGGGCTGCTGGGCTGAAATGTAGCCCTGTGGAGCTTGTCACCGGTCCTGTCAATCACCCGGAGGCTTTCACTGGTCAGTTTCAGGATCACCCGGGATCAGCCGACCCAAAGCTGGAAGGGAATGCTGTGGTCATCTTGTTCATCCTGGGTCTCCGGGCGGAACCACGGCAGACCAGGCCTGTGGGAAATATTTGTTAGATGTAAATAATTAGGCAGAGGGCCTCGTACCCTGCTTCAGTGTCTGGCACTCTCTAGGCACTCAGGAATAAATGCCGAATGAATGAATAGTTGAACAAATTGCCTCTATAACTAATGACTTTCAAGCCAGGAGGTTTTGCAGGGAACTCTGAGAACTCACATTTAACCATCAGCGCAGTACAGGGGTTGAGACAAGTGGGAGCTCAAGAAAATAGCGCACAGGCGTTCCTAACTCTCCTTTCTGAGCAGCGTCCTGTACACAATCCCTTATCCCCACACAGGCAGATTCCCTAGACCAGTGATCAGATATTTGTATTTTGTCAAAAGAAGGTGGAAGTTAACATTTTTTTTATGTGGGAACTCCCAATTTTAACATTTGGGCAATTTGTTCTAATAAATTCTCCCCATCCTCCCCCCGCACCTATTCTCCACTCCCCACCTATGGGTTTGATTCAACCCATTGGCTGTTGGTTTACAATTTTGTTTTATAATAATCCAGTGGACTAGGAAAGATACTTAATAGATATCATTTTAGTCTTTGATCTTTTAAAAAAATTGAAGATTGGGACTTTAGTCCTACAACTATCAACCCTTAAGAAAAATTTCTCTGAAACATGCCTCCTGGCTAGTAAGATTACTGAAGTGTACCTAGAAAGTGCGTGCATAAACATGTGTTTAGCTACGTGGGTGTTATTTTAATGTTTAAAGCCGCCTTGTTTAAGAAACATGTCAGAAAGAAATGTATAATAGGAAAACTCTTTGGTCTTCCCGAGTGCACTTTGATATGAACAGCAAGAGCCGAGGGACAGGGCAACACAACTCAGAAACTTAGAACTGGGACAGACAGTCTTTCATGCCTGGGTCACTGAACTGAATCCCGCCCGAGGCAAAACTGTCTAAAACGGAAGCATCAACAGCTACGCGGTGGACCGTGTGTGAGGGACTGGGGATAGCACTTGCTATCATATTTGGGTTTTCGATACCACTTTGTGGCTGCACTCAGGTGTCACACTTCGTAACAGAAATGTGGATCCTGGCAACATGGTCACTCCCTGTTTAGTGGAGGTAGAGACTGAGGTCGAGGGAGGATGGGGCAGCTGTGTTTAGAGAGGTCCAGAGTGAGTCAAGACTCAAGTCTTGATTTTGAATTTAGGTGCTTTGTCTGTCATGTATAATTCAGTGTTTCCTATGCGTCAGGCCTTCTTATGTTGCCACGATGGTCCTCACCACGTCTTTGTACCACCCCTGCTTTTATTTATTCAATTTAAAACAAGAAATCCATCATTTTACATGAGTAATTTATTTTGTAAGGAAAATTGATCTTACTCTTAATCCAAAACCATTATTACTTGCCATAGAATAACAAGGCATGATAAGTTGCCTACCATTACATGTTTATGAGTGTTTATCTGTGTATTAATGACACTTACCTTGCAGTGCCGTTAGTGGAGTGCATGGGCCTAAAACCTTCTGTGAGGAAAGAAGGGTGTGCCTAGCTCTGGGTTATGCATAGGCAGCAGGTCAGGTTCTTCCTTCTCCTATAGCCTCTTCTGGGAAGCCATTCGTTCATTAATTCATTCATCGACTAGCCATTCATTAGCTCCCTACTCTGAGCCAGGCAGAGGTTCCCATCTCTGTGATCCCTCTTAAGTGAGATCAATTCTGTGGGTCATGAATGTGAGATGTTTTGCTGTTGTTTTTTTTTAAGCTTCTTTGGCTGCAAACTAGGCTGATCTGCAGCCAGAACACACCAGAACAGTCAGAGCAGTTGTTTGTGGCTGACGTCCGCTCTATTGCTCAGTGCATCGGAGGTGGATGGATTGGTTGTTAAATATTTTGAATATCATTCTTAGTGGCAAGCAATAGAAATGGATTCAAAGTAATTGAAGCAAAAGGGAATGTATTGGAAGGAACTGAGATCTCTCAGAATTTGGGAGCGGAGCTGAAGAACCAGGCTGGGATTTGGGCAGAACCAAGGCCAATGTGGAGTGCAGTGATGGTTAGGACCTGATGCTGGGCAGGAATGGACCCCATAAGGGTCAATCTCTTTGACTCTCTGACCATGACTGAAATCCAGAGGGGGAGTGTCAGAAAGCTGTAGGCTTTAGTCAACTGGACACAGCTTGCATGGCAAAAGGCAAGGCCTGGATTAAAGAGAAGAGAAAATAAAGGTGCTTTAGGAAAAGGGAAGTGGATGCTGGGTGGCTAAAGGCAACGTATAATCAAACATATTACCTTTTTAGATCTGGGGGAGAAAAAAAAGTAGGTCTGTTGCTAATTAGGGTAATATTGTGGGATGGGGAGATGATTTTTGCCTAAACAATAAAGTTGGAAAATAATGGCAATATTTACCCTCTAGCCATTGATGAGAAAGATGTGCCCTTTTGTCTCCCAGTGATTTTATATCTTCTTATTACATGACTAGAGGCCCGATGCACAAAATTTGTGCAAGAGTAGGCCTTCCTTCCCCCGGCTGCTGGCACTGGCTTCCCTCCGGCACCCAGGATCCAGGCTTCCCTTGCAGCCCTGGCTTCATCCAGAAGGTCTTCCGGAAGGATGTCTGTCTAATTAGCATATTACAATTTTATTATTATAGATTATACTAATTAAACATGTATGTTTAATGGGAAGGATCATTGTACCAGGAGTGAAAAGTTCTCATTTTGCCGCTATATTCAATGGCGAGCTTAACAAACAACCCCTGTACCCCGCAACCTCACAGAGGTGGGATTTAACGAAGAGGGAATTTGTCTTTGAGTCCCAGCTCTTTCACTGAGTAACTTGTGAGAAGTCATCTTTGGCGAGATGCTTTCTAGGAAACTTTACGGTGCTCGGGGACCAAGACAAACTCCCCGGCATCTCTCCTGGGTGGATGGTTACCCAGATTGGTACTTGAAGGCAGATGAACCTGTGCAGGCCTCGCCCACTCATAAGCACTCCTGCTGATGCCTAAACGTGAGCCGGCTTTTACGTAGTAGTCCCCAGTTTGTCAGCCTTGGAAAACTAGTTCAGTTGACTATCAAGTATCAAGTACAGCAAACCTGAGATGTCTGACTGAATTTCCGACTCAATTTTTTTTTTAGCCCTGGCCGGTTTGGCTCAGTGGATAGAGTGTTGGCCTGTGGACCAAAGGGTCCCGGGTTTGAGTCTGGTCAAGGGCATGTACCTTGGTTGCAGGCTCTTCCCTGGCCCTGGCCCTGGTTGGCGTGTGTGTAGGAGGCAACCAATCAATGTGTTTCTCTCACATCGATGCTTGTTTCTTTCTGTCTTTCCCTCTCTCTTCCACTCTCCCTAAAAATCAATGGAAAAATATCCTTGGGTGAGGATTAACCAAAAACATTAAAAAAAAATATTTGGAGTGCTAGCTTAAGTTTCCCAGTAGTGTAGCTTGCTGGACCATTGGGGATGCTTTATTCATTATGGCTAGACCAGGAGAAACGGCATGTGTAACTTCAATCAAAAGCAGACACCAATAGTCAAGGCAGAAATACTTTGAGAAAGAATTTTTCTAGAAAAAAGTGATTTAAAGGATCAGTGGTTTTCCAATTTTTGGTATATTTCTATATCAAATCTCAGTACAGACACACAAACACACACGGTTCATGAAACAATACTTAATCAACCCTGACTATGTCCACATAGACTATGAATTTTTATTCCACTTTCTCTTTAAAATGCTGGTCACAACCCTGTAGTGTTCATTTTACGTTGACCCACAGTTTTAAAGCCAGTGATTCAGATGGTCCAAGTTCAAGGCCAGCACTTCTGCCCTGTTTGCTGTTGGTGGAGCTGTCCACAGTGCTGACTTCGGCCTTCTAAACTGACTTGGGATGTAAGAAAAAGTATCCTAAAACTTCTTGGTACACTTTTATGTTCCAGGAGATGCACTCCTATGCTTGCTTTCTCCTCTTTCCTACCCTGAAAAATATCCTTGGGCTGTAGGCTTGCCTGAAGCATAACTGTGTGCAATAAAAACAGCCCTTGCTAGCGGTCAGCCACTGTCCCGAGCACTTTGCATGCATTATCTCTTTCAACCCTGTAATAACCCCATTCATAAGAGGCGGGCAACATTCTTATGTCCATTTTCAGATAAATAAGTGGATTCTCAAGGAGATTTTATAACTTGCTCGAGGTCACACAGTTACGTAGGGATGGCGTTGTGATTTAAATCCAGACCTTTCCGACTTTAAAGATTTTTAATAAAAATCTCCCCTGGCAGCTGAATAATTTAGACCGATTCCACGGCATCGTATGTACTTTTTCACAGAAGGTCCAAGTAACAGGTCTCACCCCGGGGCCCAGAGCTTGGCGGATTGTCACATTACCCAGCGGCACGTGGGGCTCAGTGTGGGTGACTGGTCAACTCCGACGGCTAAGCCTCGTTGAGCACCGAAAACACACTCCTCTCCGAACCCCAAGCACCCCACCATCTGGAGAAATGCTTCTCTGATGTTTTGGGGGGATTTCTACACACAGCCGGCCCTCCTGCCACAAAACACACCTTCCACATGCCTATGTGTTGGCTCAGAGCAAATCCAGCCAAAGAGAACACAGCCGACTCAAGAGAGCAGGGAGAGAGGACACGTGTGCAAAGAGCACCTCTCTTTGCAATCCACACAAGTACACTCTCTCGCTCAAACCAGAGAGTTTAATACATCTGCGGAAGTGGCCGGAGCTGTGCCGGCGCAAGCTCCCCCAAGGTCACCTGGGCCTTGCAGTATTTCACAGTCCAGACATCTGACATGAGCCAGATGGCTCCCTGCTTTTTTCATAATAACGTGTTTACTTCTTCCCCCCTCTGTCTGACATTTATAGAGTACCTGGTCAGATGAGCAAAGAGAAAGAAGACAAGGCTCGTCTGCTATTGAAGCCGACGCAATTGCCTCCTTTCGCAACCGCCCGTGACGGGGTTCTGTGCATCGCCCGAGGCCTCTCTTGTCTCTTTCTGTTCATCTTTTCTGTTTTTGCAAACTTGGCCCTACTTCTCCCCAGAGACGAGCACACATGAATGTGTGCACTGGCGGCCAGCACCCGGTGGCAGAAGAATGGCCAGGAAGTCAGTTTTCCCTGTGTGGAGAGGACAGGCTCGGCTCTCCATGGTGTCCGGGGTTCTAATCAAACATGCTAATTAGAACCCCGTGAGCAAGCGAAAAAGAGAAGTGGGTGGCTTCAAAGAGGCTGTGGAGAGCTGTTCTGAACTCTACTGACGTTGTGGGTTAATACTTCTTACCCTTGGTTCTTCATCAGTCGGTATTGTTTGGCTCTCGGTCTGCATTCTCTTACCTACTACACAGGACCCCTGAGACTGTTTTGCCATCATCTTGATCGTGGCTGGCAAGGAGCACTTGCATAATTTGGGGGTTTGATTAATTGATATTCCACGAGAGCAGGCATTGGCATCTCCTTCGATCTCCCGTCGACTGCACATGGAGGTGCTGAATACTTATTTGTTTGTCAGGTTAATGAATTAGATGTCGAACGAAGCCCAGATCCACCTGGAAAGCTTTTCATTGTTTGTGGGTGGTATCAGGTGGAGCAGCCTCAAGAGAAAACATTTTAAAATGGAACTCCGAGAGCCAGCAAACGCCTCTGGATGAGAGGCAAACGTCACAGCAGCCGGTGCCAGCCCCCCTCCCTGCCAATAGTGCCTTTCTGCTTGTTCTGGGATGTGATGATGGGGACTTAGGAGATAAGAAATCTAAACCTAAGAGAGAGTCGTGGAATATTACAGTAGTGAGAGAAGTCTGGGAGGGTGTTTGGACAGAATGCATCTTTTTTAATTAGATGAAGATTGTCAAAGCTTTGTTCCCATGGTTGGGCATATCTTCTAGGATTTCACGATCCAGGCAAACTTCTCTCTTTTCTTTTTTTAAAAAATATGTTTTTATTGATTTCAGAGAGGAAGGGAGAGGGAGAGAGATAGAAACATCAATGATGGAAGAGAATCATTGATTGGCTGCCTCCTGCATGCCCTCTACTGGGGATGGAGCCTCAACCCGGGCACGTGCCCTTGACCGGAATTGAACCTGGGACCCAGGACCCTTCAGTCCACAGGCTGGCGCTCTATCCATTGAGCCAAACTGGCTGGGGCAGACCTCTCTCTTTCCTATGCTAGTTTAGTATCCCAAGATGTCCCTAGGTTCTTAGAATTTAGAGCAGAAAAGAACTTTTGATCTCACTGAATCCAAATGGCCTTGTTTCAGAAATGAGTCTTGGGCTGAGTTCCTTCATTTACTCATTAATTCAATCTCTGTGTCTTCAAGATCCACGCGACGCCAGGCACTGAGCCCATCTTACCACAGGGCCACAGCAGTAAACAAGACAGAGAAGTGCTCCTAACTCTACTCTTTGCTGTTCGGTAGTTTACATTTTGATGGAATGACATAGAGAGAAACACCAGTCAAACAGATGCATGAGCAAGATAGTTTCAGGTCGTGGTGAACACTGGGTAGGAGATAAAACAGTGATGAGACGGATGGAGAGGGAGGATGGACAGACACGAAATAAGGAAACATACCTCTAGAACGAATATTCACATTGAGATCTGAACAAGGAGTCAACCTTGCAAAGTTCAACCTGAAGAGATTTCTGGTTGTCTCTCTGGCCAATGCCACAAGGCGGGGAATAAGTGGTTCTATTCAAAGCCAGAAAGAAGGCCAGTGTGGCTGGAACCCAGTGAGGAAGGGGGAGGCGAGACATGAGCTGGGGGAGATGGGCGGCGGTCACATCACGCATGCGCAGCGTTGCAACTGTTTTTTGTGTTTTTTTTAAAAATATATTTTATTGATTTTTTACAGAGAAGAAGGAAGAGGGACAGAGAGTTAGAAACATTGATGAGAGATCGATCAGCTGCCTCCTGCACACCCCCTACTGGGGATGTGCCTGCAACCAAGGTACATGCCCTTGACCAGAATCGAACCTGGGACCCTTGAGTCCGCAGGCCAACGCTCTATCCACTGAGCCAAACCGGTTCGGCGTGACACGTGTTTTGGATTTCATTCTTTGGGCAACGGGAACCCACTGGGAAACTTTGAGCAGGGAAGCAAAGTGATCTGATATGATTTTTTAAAGAGCTACTCTAGTTGTCGGAGGAGAATCGTCCGTTGGTGGTGGTCACAGAGGAGCATGGAGAATAGGGAAGAGCTTCTGCTATGTTCCAAATGAGTGGTAATTCCTCAATCACAGAGTGAGGTGACGACAGAGCCAGGGGTAAAAAAATTAGGTTTCTCCCAACAACAAATGGACTCAGTACAATTGAAAAAAGAAAAAGAAAAACAAAAGAGCTGTTATCATTTATGAAGTGCTTAGTGTTTCCAGGCTGTGTGTGATGTGCTTTATAGTCATCATTTTATTTAATAGTTGTCACAGTTCTCTAAGGTAGATTCTATTCTTTCTATTTTTCGGATGAGGGAACCGACCCGCAAGAATGTTAGTGGTCAACTTCACACAGATAGCGAGTGACAGAGAGGCACAGTGGGGGTGAAAACCCAAACTAACTCCCAGAGCCCAGAAGCAATAAAGACCACGCTCACTGCTTCTAGCGAGAGCCAGCGTAGCCGAGTGGGTAAGCAGATGGGCGTTGGAGCCAGAAAACCCGCGTTCACATCCCAGCCCTCTGGCTTCCTAACTCCGTGACCTTAGGGCAAGTCACTTCCTTTTCTGTAATGTGGTTGAAAATGTTGCTATACTGCTTCTCTTTCTCCCCCTTTCCCCCCACCATTTCCCCATGGTGCCTAGTAATAAAATTCTGGGAAAAATATAACCCTTGGGTTTTGTCTTTGCAAAGAATGAAGAAGCTGGAAGACTAGGTCCCTGTTACAGCCGTAGCTTAGAGCGTGGATGGTACCAGTGCCTAAGGGGAAGAAACAGACTCCGATTCTCTGAGTGACTGGGCAAAAGGGAAAGTGAACGGGGGGGGGGGGGTTCTGAATTAGGCCTAAGAAGCAGCCTTGGGGCTCGGTAGGTAGAAAGTCCTCATAGGTTCCTTCATACATGTGTGGCCTAGTGGTCTCTGAATCCCAAGTTCATTGTTTTTCACCGACTGGTCCGTGTCTGTGTGCTTACACATGTTGGTCAGCAGGGGGCAGTGTAGCCAATGTGTTACTTGTGAGTGAGGGGCTGCCTGCTTTTCACACAGGGGTCTGGCGAGGTTTATGCAGCCTAGAACGGCACCTATCTGGGCAGGTTCTGGGCAGAGAACTCCACCTTTCCTCTGGATCCTATTCTTCCCTCTTTCCCTCGTTTCCCGTTCTTTTCTGCTTCCTCGCATCCTCTGCTCTGCCTCATACCCCCAGGTCTCACCTTTCACGTTGTAAAACATGCTTACGCCCACCGATTCCCCGGGTCCTCCAAAATATTCCACGAGAGAGACTGGGTCAGGTTCAATATTTGTCATTTGCGGATGAAGAAGCAGAGGCCTAGAGAGGCACCGACCCCTTGCCACTGTCCTTTCCTCCGCTTTAAGCTGCAGTTTCTGCACGTACAAGGGGAGATTGTAATAGAGCAGTTGTGACGGACTCCACACACATACTCTGCATTCAACCCATATGGCTATTGGTGTCCAAATAGGAGACTCCCTGTTTTCATAGCTGCTCATGGTGGGAGGGTGATTACATCGACGGCCCCAATGAATGTCTCTCTGTAGCCACACCCTCTGCCGTCCTCGCCCTCTCTGACTCAGGCTGGCCTTGAGTCTTGCTTTGGCCAATAGAATGTGGCAGCTGTGAGTTCCAAGCCTGAGCCTTCAGGGGCCTTGCACTCTTCTGCGATATCTTGCTTGTTTGTTGTTGTTTTTTTAAATATATTTTTTATTGATTTCAGAGAGGAAGGGAAAGGGAGAGAGAGAGAGAAACATCAAGGATGAGAAAGAATCATTGATCGGCTGCCTCCTGCACGCCCTACACTAGGGATCAAGCTTGCAACCCAGGCATGTGCCCTGACTGGGATTGAACCGTGACCTCCTGGTTCATAGGTCAACGCTCAACCACTGAGCCACGCCGGCCAGGCTCTTGCTTGCTTTTGCAACCCTGCCCCCTCCATGTGAAAAAGGCCAGGCTATCATTCTAGAGCAGCGGTTCTCAACCTGTGGGTCGCGACCCCTTTGGGGGCCGAACGACCCTTTCACAGGGGTCGCCTAAGACCATCTGAAAACACATATATAATTACATAATTTTGCTACTGTTATGAATCGTATTGTAAATATCTGATATGTATTTTCATCGTTACAAATTGAACATAATTAAAGCATAGTGATTAATCACAAAAACAATATGTAATTATATATGTGTTTTCCGATGGTCTTAGGCGACCCCTGTGAAAGGGTCGTTCGACATCCAAAGGGGTCAAGACCCACAGGTTGAGAACCGCTGCATTATCCAGTGGTGATTTTTCCAGCCCTTTTCCATGCAGATCTGATGGAGGCTTTTCATCCCTGTGTAGGTCACTTGTGTGTGTTCTTCCAGGGATCACAGTGGATGACTTGACATTATCGCAGAAACGCCTCTGTGACTTGTCTGGCAGAGACACTGACACCCCCGTGGGCTGAAGAGGGAAAATGCCATCACGCTGAGCTTTCTGTGCTGGGCTGCCCCGTGACGCCCACGTCAATGGTACTGGGGTGCTTCGGTCAGGCCTTGCCCCAGCCTCGCTCCCTGAGGGCGGCTGGTGGTCAGGGGGAGAGAACCGTGTGCTCCAGGTGGCAGGGAGCTGGTGGGTACCAGGTGTTGAGGCTGAGTTCCCTCCTGATGGCTTGTTAACTATTATGACTGTCACCCCTGGTTGCAGGCGACAGAAACCTACAGTTTTTTATTTTATTTTCAAAAATATATTTTTATTGATTGTCAGAGAGGAAGGAAGAGGGAGAGAGAGAAAGAAACATCAATAATGAGATGGATCGGCTGTTTCCTGCACGCCCCACACCAGGGGTCGAGCCTGCAACTAGGGCTAGTGCCCTGATTGGGAATCAAACTGTGATCTCCTGGTTCACAGGCTGACGCTCAACCACGGAGCCACACCAGCCAGGCAAAACCTACTGTTTTGATTGTACCTCTCCAAATCCAGGGGAGGAAGCCTAGTCAATCTCAATCTCTCTCTCTCTCTCTCTCTCTCTCTCTCTCTCTCTCTCTCCCCCTCTCTCTCTCTCTCTCTCTCTCTCTCCTTGCTCATACCTGCCTTTCCTTTGAGCATAGTGGAAGATTATTAGTTCCTGATTAATATCATTTCAAGCCTCTGGCAAAAACCAACTAGGGTCCCTGAATTGCAACTCAGAATTCCCAGGGGGAGAGAATCTCATTGGCCAGGTTTGGGCCAGGTGTCCATCTCCAGCCAGATGTGGCCAGGAGGTCCCCGTCCTGTGACACCTGTGCCATTTAGCCTGCCCGGCTGAGAGATGTCGAGGGGGGCACTTACCTGCGAAGGGAGCCGAGCTGGGCAGCTTCTGAATGGCTTCCTGGTAGCCACACCTCGGTGTAATCCCCTGGAGAGTGGGCTGGGTCTACTGACTCTCCCCAAATGAGGTTACACATGATGACTGGGACTTCCATCTTGCCCAGACTCTTCCTCTCTGGCTCTTCTTGTTTATGTGCTCTGACAAGGCACGCTGCGCGGCGTGCCCCGTGGAGAGGCCTGTGTGTCTAGGTAGGAACTGAGGCCGGTGCCTGGCTACGTACCAGCAAAGACCCCAGTCCTGCCAACCACCAGGGGCGGAGGCTTGGAAGCATGTCCTCCCCTGGCCCAGCCTGGTGATGACTGTGGCCCCAGAGGACACCTTGATGGTCGCCTGTGAGGGACCCAGAGCCAGGGCACCCAGCTGTGCTCAGACTCCTGACTCACACAAACTGCAAGGTAACAGGCGATGTTTTAAAGCCACTACTTTTTAGCCCACTGTTCCGGAAGTCCCGCCCCTCGGCTACTGAATCTCAGGGGCAGTTGGTCATGCAGTAACAGATAACTAACACAGGCACCTCGTGTTTGGAGCGGCTCTGAGGTCAGGTGATCTGCGCCTTGTCCTAACTTCACTGGGTAACAGGTTGTGTGCCAGTGTTTGAACCTATTCAAGTGACCTTCTCTTCTGTAAAATAGAGACGAAAGGCATAGCATGGCTGTCGTGAGGATTGAATGAGCAAACTAGTACCAGCACTTAGTTTAGCTATATTAATATGAACGAATTAGCTAATATTAGTGATATCGATAAAGTCTAGCTCCTGAGCTTTCACAGTTTCTGCTAACCCTATACCCTGGGTTATTGGCGCCTGGGTTTCTTCTTCAAAGAGGTTTGGAGAATTCTGTGCCCCTTAGAAATGATAATATAGAGACGAACATAAAATATTCAAAAATCTCTTGGAAGCAGATGATTATTTAACTTCTGAATGTAGAGAACCATTTCCATCTTATTCACTTCGGGTTTAAAGAACAAATTCCTATCAGAGAGAAGTCACATCAAAACAGAATTTGTGCTCTTAGATTCAAAATATCAAAAAACATTGGAGTCGACAGAACAGAATTTGTTTTTGCAGTTTCCTTTACACAAAGGCGCCCAGCAGCCCTCTGCAGCCAATTATTTTGCGCGTGGAAAGGCCAGGGCGCGATGCAGGTGGCGATCTGTCACAGACGCAGCCCGAGATGAAGAGCACAGAGATCATCATTGGCGCTTAAAAGGCTGCTGCCTCCGGAGGCCAGAGCCCACGGTGTCAGAGGTTGGATGGGATTGGCTCATTAATTCCAAGCTGGAGTGTCCAGTTACCCCGTTTTCCTTCTCCTCGGGGATGCTGTTTTTCTCCCAGTGGCAGCTGTGGACCTTGTGTGGTGGTGGGAGCTGTCGGATTTACAGACCGCCCCCCCCCCCCCAGCCACCTCACTGTGTCTTTTCACTGCTCCATCCCAGGACCACTGCCCAGGCCTGGACTTCCTACCTGTCTCCTTTTGTGGCATCAGGGGCTCAGCTGGCCCACCCTGTCTCCATTCATTCACACTGCTAGCTTCCTGCCTGAGCCTGGCTGCTGTGGGAGCCGCTCTCTGAGCTTCCTGTCACTTTTGCTGTCCTAAGGTCAAGTGCAACAAAAGCCTTTCTGTGTTCAGGGTGACACTACTCGTTGCTGAGAAAACCAAGGGCAGCAGAAAGAGGAAATGAGAAGTGCGGTCGCCAGATACCCTTCACAGGAAATACCGGACTCTCCGCGTCGGGCCTGCCAAGGCCAGGAGGCTGGGGTCTGCTAGTGGCTGCCTGAGTCACCGTATTCATCTCTCCTACCCCCAGCACCAGCACCTCCCCCCCCCGCCCCCCGCCAAGGATGGTAGGGTAAATTGCCAGTCTCCTCACAATGAAAAGACAACACTTTCTGCTTCCAGAAGCATCCTCCCCCATCACTCAATGAAACAAAGCAATTAAAAATAATGACCAGGAGCAACCAAACAAGGGAGAGGTTCTCTTCAGGCTATAAACTGAAAAGTGTCCTAGAAGAAGAAGAGGAGAAGGTTTTGGAGCCACCTAGTGCAGCTCCTACATCATTCTTTCCCCCCAGAAGTGAGTGATACAAGGGAAGAAAGGGAGCTGCCAAACCTTGAGGATTCTCACCAGTGCCCCTGGTTTAGGTAGAAGCTGGTAAAAGTCGGGAGTAGGGAGCTTAGAGAAAAGTCCAGGAAATCTCTTCCAATAGCAGGGGTTCCCCTATTATCTCAGCATCACAGGGGAGCCAGGAAGAGCCCCTAGGTGTCACCACCTGCCAGGATTCTGTTCTGAGTCAGGGGCCTGAGTTGAAGCCTGAGGGGATCCAGTCCCCACTCCTCCCATCGGAAGAGGGGGTACGCCAACCTGGACATTAACAAAGTCTTGGGAGAAAGGGCAAAGCCAATCCGATAGCAAAGGCTGCAGGTAGTTGGCCAAGCTCTTTCCAAGTTCCTGGCCTCGGCCTAGGCCTCAAAATGCAGCTGGAAGGGGGAAAAAGTCTCAGATAAGGTTAGGAAGTTGTCAATGAAAATCCATTCTCTATTAAAGAAAAAAGAAAGAAAACTGGGAAGAGCTGCTAATGGGGCAACGAAAAGAGGTAGCAGTTGACTGGGATGGTGGGGATCAAGGTAATATTTCTTAAAGATGGGACTAGATGTGGTGAATTAAAAAAAAAAGAAGAGGGGTAATTTCTAATTCTATTAGGCAACTGGCCAGCCAGCTCTACCTCAGTAGTGCGCTTTGGGTTGGAGAAATAAATTTGGGAATTATCAACATATGTAAGACTGCTTGGAGATTAGATGGAGCACGTAGGGGAGCACGTAGACTGAACAGAGTACAAGGCTGAGTAGGAAACTCTGAAGACGCCAATATTTAATAAGTAGACAGAGGTATTGGAACCTACAGAGAAGCCTGAGAAGAATACTGTCACCAAAGTCATGGGAAGAGGATGTTTCAGGAAGGACAACCACCGGGGTGAATAGTGCCAGGGATTCAGTGCAGATAAGGCAAGGATCTGGGTTGGATGTAACAGCACGGGGGGTTGTTTGAAGGTCTCCAATGAGAGAACTTCAAGGATGTAAGGGAGGACAGCACATTTTTAATGATTGAAAGAATTACTGGGAGATGATGAGGTAGAACCGTAATCACAGAACTCTTCCAACAACGTTGGCTGTCAAGGAGGTGGGGAGAGATAGGGCAACGACTGGAGAAAGACACAGGTTTGAGAGACTTGTTTTCAGGATAGTAGAGCACGCATATCTAATGGAAAGGTACCAGGAGAGGAGAGGGGGGTGGGGGGAGAGGCTCCTCCGTGCCTGTGGGATAAAGTTCAGAGAGACAGAGAAACATACAGGAGAGAGACAATTGATGGAACCAGGTTCCCTGCGATGAGATGCAAAGAACAGAAGGAGGAATTAGTCTTGGATGCCTATTCCGTTATGACAGGAAGGGTAGGGAGGGAGTGGGTACAGATGCAGATAAGTTAGTGATGAGTGGCAGAATTCTGAAGTTCTCTCCTGATGGCTCTTATTTCCTTTGTGAAGGAGGAGGAGAGGGCAACTCCTGACAATGAGAGGACAATCGGGTAGGAAGTATGAGGAGAGTGGGAGAAGTTTGAAATTGTTTCTGGGAAAGAGAAAGAGAGGAGTCATTTGGAAACGAAAGGGAGTTACTTGTTCCACTTTTTTTTTTGTTCACTACACCCAAGAAATGAACCTCTGTACTTTGAAACCATGTCAAGCGTGTTCAAAATGGGTGATCACAGAGGATGTGGAGAAGCTGGGCTGGACTGTCTCTAGGTCCCTTAAGAACCATGTCAACAAACCCCTCTCACCCTTTCTGGTCTCAGCTTTGAAGCCAGCTCTCTTCCTCAACTCCCTGGCTTGGAGTTAGGAGAGGACTGTTGATCGAACCCCAACAGGGACTGTAGAAACATTGGAATGAGGATCCTGGGATTGGGTTGAGGCAGAGAGGATGTTCAACGAAGAAACTAGACACGTAGGAGTATCTATTTACCATCTTTTGCAGGCAGGTCCCTGAGCCACGTCCAGCCCACTGCTGGGGTTTGTAATCATTTTTATGGCTATGTCTATAGTTATTTTCCAACTGCAACATCAGAACTGAGTGGTCATGACAGAGACCTTATGGCCCACAAAGCTGAACGTCCTTACTACTGGGCTCTTTTAACACAAACTGTCAATCCTGCTCTAGAGGAAAAACAGGAAGGTTTCGGAGGAAGGATAACCTTGAGAAAAACCCCAACTTCTGAGTCTGTTTCCTTGTCTGCAAAAGTAAGGACATCGTTCATTAAATCATTCTTTCATTTAACAAACATTTATTGATTGCCAGAAGCTGGGAGTCCAGGGATCAATAAGATCCAGCCTGGTCCTTTCAAAGTCCACAGCAGAGATAGATGGGTAAACACACAGTTGAAATGCCTCGAGATAAATGCTCTACGTGCATGCCCTGGGGGGAAAGGGGGTGTGTGTCTCACCTGGCCCAGACCGGCTGGGAAGGCTTCACAGAGAAACAGGGGAGGAGGGACTTGTCAGCTTGGACGGCTGCTGTGGATGAGAATGAAATCAGTCAGGGGTGGTCGCAGCATGAGGGAAGATCAAGGGGAATCCGGGAGAGGAATTCTTGGAAACACCAAGATAGCAGGGTAAGTGCAGGCAGACGGAGACGAAGCAGTGAGAGTGGCAGAGAATCGGGAAAGCGTATGGAATATCAATGAGACACACAGGGCACCACCTCGCCACCCTGCCCTTGACACACCTTCCTAGCTGATCATTGCCCTATCCGCGGAGCCCAGATGTGGTTTTACAACTGTTTCAACAGAACCCTCTGGTCAGTCACCTTCTATCAGTTGGAATTTGCCCTGAGATGAAACTTATTGGTGATCTTAAGGTATACACAGGCAATTTGTTAACTATAAAGCACCCCCAAAATGTAATGTGCTATTAACAATCATTAATAAAATAAAATGAAATAAAAAACTAATAATAGGGTAATATCTAGAATTCAACCCAGGTATCAGAATTGGAAATCTAGTTTGGTAATGTTGCAACAAACATAGCCTCGTTTTAATAGTTTTATGATAGTCTTTTCAAATTGAATCTGAGAAGCATACTCATTCCTGAGAATCAGACATGAGATTTAACTGAACAAGTGGATTTCTAAAGTATATGGGAGTTTGAATAGATTTAAGAATGAGGCAGACAGTTCTCCTTTTCATGTTTAAAAATTTAAGGAAATATTTCAAACATTCAGAAAAGAGAATAATATAATACCCAGGTATCCACTATCTAGATTTTAAAAGTGCTAATATTTTGCCATTGCTTCAGAGCTTAATAAAAAGAATGAAGACTTGCACTAGTCGGTTTGGCTCAGTGGATGGAGCACTGGCCTGCGGACTGAGGGGTGCCAGGTTTGAATCCGGTCAGGGGCACCTGCCCAGGTTGCGGGCTCGATCCCCAGTGTGGGGTGTGCAGGAGGCAGACGATCAATGATTCTCTCTCATCGTTGATGTTTCTATCTCCCTCTCCCTTCCTCTCTGAAATCAATAATAATAATAAAAAAGAATGAAGACATTATAGATACAGTTGATGTCCCTTTTGTGCCTCTTTCCCATCCTCTCTACCTTCTCAGAGATGGAAATTAGTGTGTATCTCCCTCATTTGTATTTGTTTGTTTAATGAGAGAGAGAGAGAGAGAGAGAGAGAGAGAGACATCAATTGTTGTTCCACCTAATTACACATTCATTGGTTGATTCTTGTATGTGCTGTGACCAGAGACTGAAGCCACAACCTTGGCGTATTGGGTTAACACTCTAATCAGCTGAGGACCTGGCCAGGGCTCGAATTTGGTTTTCATGTTTTTTACTACAATTGTCTCAATAACCATGAAGCAGAAGTGTTTCCTGTGCTTTTAAACATTACATCAATGGCGAGGCAATGTAATAGGGTAGCAACTTGCCTTCGTCATTCCACATTATGTTTCTGAAATGCGTCCGTCCGTCCGTTCGTGCTGATCCATGTGCTCATTCATTTTGCAGCTGGTCTTCTCCCTGCTTCTCGGCACCTGCCCAAACTGTTGAAGGCAGAAAGCGGGTACATCTGACAGCTTCTCAGTGGCCGAGACAGACAATTGGGTCTTCTCTTGTTTCCCTCTCTTCTCCTTACTCTCCCTCCCTCTTTTCCTCTCCTGCTCTATTAAGAATTTTGAATAGAAAAAGAAACAGCAAAAGAAGGACATCTCAGAAAAGAGGGTTTGGATTTAGCACCTTGTCTTCCAGAAAATAACAGACATTTTTTAGGAGCAGCGAACATTGATCAGATCGTGGCTAAATGCAGGAACCTGTATTAAGCGCTTTACAGTCACGTGGGAGTTCTCAGTGCCACCCTGGGAGGTCTTCCTTGCCCAAGGTCACAAGCTGGTAGATGGAGGTTTTAAGCCAGGGACTCCGGTGCCAGAGCTGATGTAGTTCAGCTCTTCAAAGAGAGAAGCCGTATTGATCTCAAGGAAGGTCAGAGTTAGGTGAGCTGTTAAGAAGAAGAATCCCCAGGGCCAGGGCTTTAACAACCTTTGGTATCGATTTTACTTCTAAATTAAGTATCATAATGACTGTAAATAATAAGTGATAATAAAGTACTTACTTAACAGTTTGCAGGGTTGAGCGTTACTATAGTTTTTTTTTTGCACCTGAACTTCAGCCAGATATTGATTTCCAACTCCCTCCTGGATATTTCCACTTGGCAATTCCACTGTCATGCCTAATGCTATAAGAACCAAACTGAGCTATTTCCTTCCTTCTTTTTTTTAAAAAAAATTAATATATTGATTTTATAGAGAGAGGAAAGGAGAAAGGGAGAGGTAGAGAGGGAAGGGGAGGAGAAAGAGAAAAAGAGAGAGAGAGAGAGAGAGAGAGAGAGAGAGAGAGAAGCATCAATTTGTTGTTCCACTTACTTGTGCATTCATTGGTTGACCCCTGTGTGTGCCCTGACCAGGGATTGAACCCACAACCTTGGCTTATAGGAACGACACTCTAGCTACTCGGTCAGGGCTTCCTTCCTTCTTGACCATTTCCTATTGCAGCGGATTCTGGCTTCCATGGTCTTCTATACTCTGGCTCTTCGCTTCCTGCCATGGACTGAATCGTGTCCTCTTAAAATGTGGAAGCCCTACGCCGCAGTGTGATGGCATTTTGGAGACCGGGCCTTTAGGAGATAATTAGGCTTATGAAGAGACCTCTCACCAGGAACTAAATCTGCCAGCACCTTGGTCTTGGACTTTCCAGGCTCCAGAATGGTGAGAAACACAGTTTTGTTGTTTAAGTCACCCAGTCCATGGGAGTTTGTTACATTTGTTTGAACTAAATGTAACATTTAGTTTGAGCTAAGACACTACCTATATAGCATTTCAATCAAATTAACCTTTTGTCCTTTTTCTGCAGTGACCCTTCTTGTCTTTTTTTGCCCATGTTATTTTCTTGAGCTAGGCGGCTACTCTCCCTCCCTAAATAACATAAACCTGTTAAGACAAAAATTAAAGTCTCTTTCCCTCATCTTTTTCCCACTAATTTCCCCCTTTTCTAGATTCCTACCACATTTAATCTGTATCACACAACATAGCCCTTAGTTATGTAATCTTATTTATTTTTAAGCATCTTGTGCCTGCAATGAAATGATTAATGCTTCAAGGATGGGCCGTGTATTGTATTCTATTCCACATGTCAGTGTTTCTTAACCTTTTTTAAAAAAAAATATCTGGACTCATCTCACAGTAATATTCATTCTCCCTTAAACTCTTAAATTTAAAATTTTTTTTTATTTTGGTCATTTTAACCTGGGAGAAAAAAAAGAAGTGATTTAAAGTAAAAAAAACATATATTTTAGGCTGGCATATTATTAATGCTTGTATTATCAATCTTGTTTTAAAAGTTTATTTTAACTATAATCTTTAAGGATATTTATAACATAAAAATACATTTTGACTTTTCCCCATTTAGTCAGTGACTCTGCTTCATTAACTTTAGATTAACTATGCAAGAAAAAACATGAATTGCTAGAAAATAAATTTTAAGAAAGAAATTTCATATTGAGTCCTGAATGTATCTTAAGATGCAGAATGAAGTTAACTAGTAACTGTGTGTTACAGGACCAAAAATAGACGAGAACTGCTTTCATGACCTGATGTTTAGAATTCTTGCAATTATTCTAAAAATTAAATTATTTGTATTAATAATTTTTGCTTAGTCTGTAAACAGTATGAAAAGAGATTTCAGGCTGCTGTTTTCAAGCATTTTCCCACAAATGCCACAATGTAGATGCTCTACCCAATAGTTGAATAGACAAGTTAGTTATCATTTTTACTATATCTTCTTTTTTTAATATGTTTTTTAAAATTGATTTTTAGAAACAAAGGAAGAGAAAGTGAGAGAGGGATAGAAACATCAATGATGAGAGAGAATCATTGATCGGCTGCCTTCTGCATCCTCCACGCTGGGGAACGAGTCCAAGACCTGGGCATATGCTCTGACCAGGAATCGAATTCTGACCCCCTGGTTCATTGGTCAACGCTCAACCACTGAGCCACGCTGGCCGGGCTATACCATTGGTGTGTGTGTGTGTGTTTTATAACATTGTTTTTAACACCTTAAAGTGCTGTATGAGAATTTTCATCAAAATGCATTTTAAAGATCTGGTGAAGATTATCAGGAGGGAAACTGAAAGAATTATTATCAGGTTGATAACCTTGGTTGACTTCTGAAACTTCAACATTGGTGTTTTCTTAGTTTCCTGCCTTTGAACAATGATGCATTCTACGTGGCAAGAAGAGAGTAAGTGGAACACTATGTGCCAAAGAATAGGAAAAATTTGAGATTGTGTAACGGTCAAAACCAAGCCTGATGGTGACCACTAACTCAGGTAAGTGGGTCGCGTGGGCCACGAGAACTTTCACTTGGCCTCCAGCAAGTTCAATGCTCTTCACGTAAAGCCCTCTCAGAGGCTCTGTTTCCTTGTTAGCGGGAAATACTACATACACATTGTATGTATGTATGTATGTTATGTTTAACCGGAGAGATTCCATTCTTGCCTTTTGTGATATGAATCTCTATTTCCCCCCAATATTTTACTGTGAAAAATTTCAACAGAGAAAAGCTGAATTACATAGCGAACAGCCACGTGTTCACCACCTAGATTCTACAGTTATGAACATTTTGCGGTTACTTTATCATTGATCCATCCCCTCTATCCATCCATCAATGCATTTTATGTATGATGCTTTTCAAAGTAAGGTGCACACATCAATATACTTGTCTTCTACACTTCATTGTGCACAGAGTTCAATATTTGTTTAAGGTTCTTTTTTTGAAGGTAAAATTTATTTTGAATGAAATGCTCAAATGTTAATTATATCTTTTAATGAGTTTTGACATACACACATATCTCTACCCTAAATCCCCTGTCAGGATACTTAACATTTCCGTCACCCAAGAAAACTCCCTCTGGGTTTTTGGAACTACAATTTGCACATTGTCATCTCACAGAATCTGTCTGAAGATGTAAATTAGGGACTCAGCAAGTAGACTGGTGATAAATGACCACAGAAGCAGTTGAGTTTCTGTTTGCTTGACAGAGAAATATGATCAGAGCAGAGGCTGAGGAGCGAGCAGGTTGTTTTAATTTCTGTATGCTGCTAACGTTCTCATTGTCATGCTAGTTGAGTATAAAGAACATTCAGGAACTGGAAAGAATAATTGTAGCTAGCTTCCACTCAGATACTATGTAAGTGAACCCTAGCTAGTTTAGCTCAGTGGATGGAGCGTCAGCCTGCAGACTGAAGGGTCTCAGGTTCGATTCCGGTCCAGGGCACATGCCCAGGTTGCGGCCTCAATCCCCAGTAGGGGGTGTGCAGGAGGCAGCCAATCAATGATTCTCTCTCATCATTGATGTTCCTATCTCTCTCTCCCTTCCTCCCTGAAATCAATAAAAATATATTTAAAAAATATGTAAGTAAAAGTTGATACAAAATGCATTCACAGAATGCATTTTTATCCGAATTGCAAATATATTAATGCAGGGTTTGGTTGTGTTCTTTCAACTCTTTAAAGTTTCAGATACTAATTCTATTCATTCAAAAGAATTGAAAAAAAAGGGGGGGGGCAACAAACCTGTGAATTTGGAAGATCTTGGAATACCTTTTTCTTCCAATCAGCTACCAATCAGTTGCTCCTCATACTCTACAACACTAATATCTTTCATCTTTTTCATCTTAGCCAGTCTATTGTGTATCTCATTATGGGTTTAATTTACATTTCCCCAAAGACTAATAAAGTTGAACATCTTTTCATATTTTATCAGCCTTTTGGATCTCATTTTTTTGAAGTGTTTCCATTGGGAAAATTTATTTTCTTGTAGGAGTTTTTTCACTTGTGGAGTTATGTACTCTGGATACAAGTCTTTTGTCATACATATGTACATTATTATAAACTAGAGGTACAGTGCACAAAAATTTGTGCACTCAGGGGGGTCCCTCAGCCCAGCCTATGCCCTCTCGCAGTCCGGGACTGCTCAGGGGATGTCTGACTGATGGCTTAGGTCTGCTCCCCAGGGGATTGGGCCTAAGCTGGCAGTGAGACATCCCTCTGGCAGCCCAGGAGCCCTTGAGGGATGTCTGACAATGGAGGGAGCAGGCCCAAGCCGCTAGTTGGACATCCTTAACGCTGCTGTGGAGGCGGGAGAGGCTCCTGCCACCACCACTGCACGGGCCAGCCACGAGCCAGCTTCTGGCTGTGCAGCGCTCCCTCTGTGGGAGTGCACTGACCACCAGGGGGCAGCTCTTGGATTGAGCATCTGCCCCTGGTGGTCAGTGTGTGTCATAGCGACCGGTCATTCCGCTGTTAGGGTCAATTTCCATATTACCCTTTTATTGTATAGGATATCTTCTCCCACTTATAGGTTGCCTTTCACTCTCAATGATCAATAGATGTTCTTAATTTTAACATAGCTCAATTTATGTATTTTTCTTTTATTAGTGCTATTTCTTCCCTGTTATAAACTTTTTGCCTGCTTCTAGGTCACAAAGGTGTTTTCTGCTAAAAGAGTAATTATTTGACTTTTAAAGTATAGATTGACAATCCAAGTGAACTGTATTTTTGTTTATGATGTGAGGTAAGAGTTCAAATAAAGTTTTTTTTATGTGGATTTCCAAATGACCTAGCACCATTTTTTGAAAAGACATTTTTTTCCCTCTTCATAGATGCATGTCCTGGAAGACTTGTAAAATTATATTTTACATATTTAAAATTTACATAAGATGGTTCAAACTCTACACACAGTTCTATAGTCTCCTATTTTTACACAATACTGTTGATGCATATAGGCTATTAATGACTGCATAGTATTCCATTATATGGATGTACCTACCATTAGAATTTAATTAATTACCTTAAAGTAGACATTTAGAGTTTCCAATTTTTTATTGTTGATATTAAGGTGCTGAAATAAACATTTTGTTCAAAGTGAGTGCCAGTTGTTTACTAAAGATAAATTGCTAGGTGTGAGAATTGCTGGATTAAAATGTAAGGCCATTTAAAAGTTTGCCTTCTGTAAGGTTTATAACAATTTTTACTCCCACTACAGTATTTAAAATTGTTTCTTCATATCCTCACCAACTATGGTTATTATCGATTATTTAAAATCTTTGCTAAATTGGGTGAAAACATTGTTTTCATTTCCAATTCTTTTTTAAAAATATTTTGTATGTCCTTTTTAAACACCTTTATATGTTCTTATTGACTATTTGTTCTTATTGGCTATTCCTATTTTGGATGGCCTGTTCACATCTTTGCCCATTTTTCCTGAAGTTGTCTTTTTCTTATTGATTTATAAACATATGCATACATATCGACTATATGATGGTACAGCTTCATTTGAAGGATAAAGCATTTCAAAATAAAAGCAATAAAAAATTTAACAAAATAATAACAGTATTATCTAGCAGTTTCCCCAGTTTGGCTTTTAATCTCATATTGTCTAAAAGACACCAGTATTAACTCAACCTGTACTAAACTAACTTCTGCAGAAAGCCTCTGGGGTCCGGGGCCAGGTGGGCGGAGCCAACGTGTCCGGACGGGTTTGCCCCGCCCTCTTTACCGAGGGGGCGGGACCAAAGGGCGCTCTGTTTGCGCGCGCAGCATTCGTTGCCATAGACGCTGTGGGGAAAGAGGCTGGAGCTTCCCGCCATTGTAGCCCGAGGAGAGGCAAAAACTAGCAAACCGGGGCCTCCGCACCGCGAGAATCGCCGGCGTGCGTAACGTTGACGTGTGACGTCATCCAGGCCCTGAGGCGCGTGCGCAGTCTGTGTACGTGAGTGGGGGGCGCCCTCGGGCCGCCGTCGGCGGGCGTTCGGTGGGGGCGTGGGCCTGGAGGTGGGTTTCCGCTCCAGGCGTCTGGAGGCGGGTCTGAGCCTCCTTTAGGGCCTCCTTCCCGGCCTCCCGGCGCCTCACCTCCTTCCCCCCGCCGTGGGGGTGTCCGTAGACCCGGAAGGAGCGGAAGTGGAGGATGGCCCCCTGGAGTGAGGAGAGCGTGTGAAGCGCCGCCTCTCTAGACTCAGGGCAGAGGTGGGCGTGAGCGAAGGTAATCCAGGCCAGGGTTCCACGCTCGGGCCGTCCTTGATATTCCACCGGGTGAGGCCGGGGCTGGGACTGTGGTTCCCCCAGGTCAGGGACAGGTCACCTAAATGGAGCTTGGGACTCACTCCACCAGCTGAAGGAAGAGCGAGGGTGCCCCTGGCCCAGAGTGAAGCGCTGGATCCGCAGTAGCGATTACTTTCACTATTGCTGGCCGGAGGAGTTGTTGGCAGAAACACTTCTAAAACTTCGTGTTAATTGGAGGGGTAACAACTGTTGATGAATTCATGTGAGTTTTGTCTTAGGTCCAAGAACTTGGCAAGTCTTCCTTTTGCGGTTTTGGGCAGGGAGTACACGACTTCCTGCTGGAGTCTGCAAAATAAGAATGGTAATACTGACCCTTCAGGCAGAATTATGATGCCACAAAGCTCTCCAGAGAGCGCTTGATGAGAGGGATAGAGGAACACTTACTTGTTCTTTATATTATTTAAACCACATGCTTTTTTGGTCATACATTGATGTGCTGGAGTGAAGGTGAAGTGCATTATTATGATTTATATTCAGAATCTAATCAGAGGAGTGCCTTTTGTGCTAAATATCCATTCTTTTTTTTTTTTTTAAACGTAACTTATTGAGTGCTTTAGTGTACTAAGCCCTGTTCTAAACTTGGGATGATAAATGAGTAAGCACACTGCAGAAAGAAAAGTGAAAGTAAATGCTAATAGATTAGTCTTCTGGATATTACTGTATGTATTGTGGCGCTAGCTCACCTTTATTTTCCATTTTAATCATGAAGCATTGACTTTTTGTGGGATGGTGATTGTCAATTTTTTCATATTTAACAAGTTTAGGTTCTTTTTGAAAATTTGTGTAGAATGCATTGGATATACTAAATAAATGCCGAACTCATGAACTAAATTATCTGTTCATTGACATCGTGCTAACAAGTACAGTTGACCCTTGACCCCCCAAAAAACTGAACTACTAATAATACTTGTTGAATGGAAGCCTTACTATAACATAAGCAGTTAACACTTATTTTGTATATTTTATGTATTATATATTGTATTTCTACAATAAAGTAGGCTAGAGAAGAAATAGTAAGAAAATAATAAAAGAAAATATATTTATAGTATTGATAGAAAACCCCCCCACATGTAAACGGACTTGTGCAGTTCCAACCCAGTGTTTAAGGGCCAGCTGTACCAGGTAATACTCAGTGCTCTATCTGCTGAAATTTAGAACTTCTCCAGCACTATGTCATTAAGCCATGCTTTTTTCTCTTATGTCCCTTTCCCTCTCAGGTGGACAGATGTTTTTGGTTTCTCAGGCAGTGTTAGAACACAGAATGTAGGGTGACTATTTGTGATTTGTATTCAGTAAAGATATTCTTCACTTTAAAGTTTTTCTATCGAAGCGTTTTAATTTTAATGGCAAGAAGAAATCATGTTTTTTAGTGTGAGCATGGAACTGTCTGACCAGATGAGGCAGGAATTTATAGTTTAGAAACATGCTAGGGTGAACTATAGGTCAGTATCAACGTTGAGTAGAAGGAGGCTAACCAGTCAAGTGTACATACCGTAAACAGTATAGTGATGAGTGTTAGTTGGTGACTTGTAAAGGTGACTTGATACCACCAGAGTGCATGTCTCAGCAAGAGAGTGAGACCTGGGCAGAGAACATATTTGGCAATTCTGCTTGGTTGATAAGTGGGTGGTAGCAAAAAGGCCTGGTATCAGGATCAGTATTGGATTCAGGTGCAGAATCCTCTCCTGGAAGAAAGAGATTTGGAGGAAGCTAAAACAAAAAAAGCTAAAAGTCAGTTGTTTGAACTTGATCAAATGATCAAATGTCATGTTTGGAGATGAATCTTAGTCAAAGTGTGTTTGGGGCTCTGTGAGTGGTATCTCGGCCATGAGTAGAGGAGAACTTCAGAGGGGAGCTAGAGGGATTACTATGGGAATAAGAGCTGCCATTTACTGATGAATCTTCTGTGGAATTTGCTTTGTGTATGCTAGCATATTTTATTCTCCTCTTAAAAAATGATACCTTGTCCGGCCGGTGTGGTTGAGCTTCAACCCATGAACCAAGAGAGCTCGCTGGTTCGATTCCCGTCCAGGGCATATGCTCGGGTTGCGGGCTTGCAGTAGAGGGCTTGCAGGAGGCAGCCAGTTGATGATGATGTTGTCTCGTTGATGTTTCTGTGTCTCTGTCCCTTTCCCTCTCTCTCTAAAAATCAATAAAAAATATTTAAAAAGTGATACCTCAATTTTTAAAATAAGAAACTGAGGCTCAAAGATGTAAAATAATTTGCCCAAGGCCACTTACTAAGCTGTAAGTGGCAGAGCTGGAATTTGAGCCCTGGTCTGTGGATATCGAAGCCTTTACTCTTTCTTTATTCCGAAGTGCCTCCTTATATAATTGAGTGTGATGACATTAGCCTTTCCATTTTATGCGATTTGTCATGTGTGTGATCCGATTTGCTGTGGATGACATTTCACTCACTTATAATTTTGATTCACTTAATTATGTGTTTTCTTTTTCTAGATTTTAATTTAATTTGAAAATGAGTGAGTGCAGAAAGCCAACCCTGGGTTCAAGTCCTGAGACATTCAGCCCAGATGTTGTTGCTGATATTTTTGAACTCTTTGCTAAGAACTTTTCTTATGGGAAGCCACTTAATAAAGAGTGGCAGTTACCAGATTCCAGTGAGATTTTCACCTGTGACCACACGGAATTTAATGTGTTCCTTGATTTGAAGAACTCCCTAAATGAAGTAAAAAACCTACTGAGTGATAAGAAACTGGATGAGTGGCATGAACACACTGCTTCCACTAATAAAGCTGGAAAAATAATTTCCTATGTGAGAAAATCTGTGAACGCTGAACTTTGTACTCAAGCATGGTGTAAGTTTCATGAAATTTTGTGCAGCTTCCCAGTTATTCCACAGGAAGCTTTTCAGAATGGAAAACTGAATTCTCTACACCTTTGCGAAGCTCCTGGAGCTTTTATAGCTAGTCTCAATCACTACTTAAAATCCCATCGATTCCCTTGTGAATGGAGTTGGGTAGCCAATACTCTGAATCCATACCATGAAGCAAATGACAATCTTACGATGATTATGGATGACCGACTTATTGCAAATACCTTGCGTTGGTGGTACTTTGGTCCAGATAACACTGGTGATATCATGACCTTGAAATATCTGACTGGACTTCAGAATTTCATAAGCAACATGGCCCCTGTTCACTTGATCACTGCAGATGGGAGTTTCGATTGCCAAGGAAACCCAGGTGAACAAGAAGCTTTAGTCTCTTCTTTGCAGTACTGTGAAGCAGTCACTGCTCTGACGACTCTCGGGAATGGTGGCTCTTTTGTTCTGAAGATGTTTACTTTGTTTGAACATTGTTCCATAAACCTGATGTACCTGCTCAACTGTTCCTTTGAGCAAGTCCATGTTTTCAAACCTGCTACAAGCAAGGCAGGAAACTCAGAAGTCTATGTGGTATGCCTCCACTATAAGGGGAGAGAGGTAATCCAGCCTCTCTTATCTAAGATGGTGCTGAACTTTGGAACTGAAATGACCAGGAAATCTCTCTTTCCCCATCATGTGATTCCTGCGTCTTTTCTTAAAAGGCATGAAGAATGTTGTGTGTTCTTTCACAAATACCAGCTAGAGACTATTTCTGAGAACATCCGTCTCTTTGAGAGCATGGGAAAGGAGGAACAAGCAAGACTGAATAATTTAAGGGACTGTGCTGTTCAATATTTCATGCAAAAGTTTCAATTAAAGCCTCTTTCCAGAAATAATTGGCTGGTAAAAAAATCTAATATTGGTTGTAGTACAAATACAAAATGGTTTGGGCAGAGGAACAGATATTTTAAAACCTATAATGAAAGGAAAATGCTAGAAACTCTTTCATGGAAAGATAAGGTGGCCAAAGGATACTTTAATAGTTGGGCCGAAGAACATGTTGCATATCATCCTGGGCAAAGTTCTCTTTTAGAAGGGACAGCTTCCAATCTCGAGTGTCATTCATGGCATATTTTAGAGGGAAAGAAACTGCCAAAAGTGAAGTGCTCTCCTTTTTGTGACGGTGACATTTTAAAGACTCTTAATGAAGCAATTGAAAAGTCATTAGGAGGAGCCTTGAATTTGGATTCCAAGTTCTGGCCAAAGCAGCAGAATTGTTGCTCTTGCCATGTTTTTTCTGAAGAACTGATCTTTTCTGAGTTGTTTAGCCTTGTCAAGTGCCTTCAGGATGGGCAGGTTGTACAACCCAGCAACCAAATAAAGTGCCTGCTTGTGGGTTTTCCAATTCTCCCTGATACCAAAATGCACATCCCATTGGAAGTTCAGCTCTTTGAATCGGCTGAGCTCATGACTTACACCTGTTCATTGCTTCATGACGGAGACCCAGTGTACCAGCGGTTATTTTTGGACTGCCTTCTACATTCATTACAGCAACTTAATACAGGGGATGTCATGATTTTGCCAGTACTTTCCTGTTTTACAAGGTTTATGGCTGGCTTGATCTTTGTACTCCACAGCTGTTTTAGGTTCATCACATTTTCTTGTCCCACATCCTCTGAGCCTCTGAAGATCTGTGCAGTCCTGTTATGTGTTGGTTACCGGGACCTTCCAAACCCAGTTTTCCAGTATCTGCAGAATATGAATGAATTGTTGAGTGCTTTGCTTACGTCTGATGCACCCGAGCAAGTTTTACAGTTTGTGCCAATGGAAGTTCTCCTTCAGGGGGCACTGCTTGATTTTTTGTGGGATTTGAATGCTGCCATTGCTAAAAGGCATTTGCATTTGATTATTCAAGGAGAGAGAGAAGAAATCATCAGCAGCCTTCAGTTATGAAATTGAACTTGTCTTTCTGAGATTTAACTTTATGGCTTCCTACAGTTTCCATTGTCATTGCATCCCTTTGCTATTAATTTACAACCTTTCATTTTGGGAAAGGCCAACTTTTGCATCATTTAAAGGCTCATTATTTCTGGAAAACCATCAGCTAGTACCCATCTCTAGGATATCCACAGGCATAGAGTTTTCGTTGTGGAATCTGAGTGCTGATATTCAACTTCAAACATGAGATGTGTGTATGTGCTTGAGGTGGACACACCCATAGTTGTTTAGTTGGTCTTATTTATCTGCTTAAGTTGTACCTGTGTGCCTTCATTCCGATTTTTTTCCAACTAAATTCCTCTCAATGGCTAATGCTGTTAATGAATTGATAGAGGTTTTAATGAAAGGAGGTGAATCACTGCTGAGCCTCACTGATTTCCTTTAACACTGACCATGTCAGTTACAGATTTGGGGAACTCATCTTGCCAGATTTCTTAATATGTGTCATACAACGCCATTGACCCAATGAAGCTACTGTGCTGTTTTATGAATATTTTACTAGCCACAACCACTCAACTAGCAAGGATATCAAGACAGCTTCAAGCCAAAGATCATGTTTATAACTGAAAAATTATTGTGTCTAATAATTCCCGAATCATGGAAAGCCTCAATTGACAATGGTGTTATAAATTTTAACTTCCAGGAAATAGTCCGTGAACTAAAAGATATTTTAAAATTGCAAAATAATGTTTATGATCTCATATTGGGAACACATGGATGTGATCAATACAGTAAATAATGAAAAAAAATGTAACACTTTCATAATGATGATTCAGCATTTAACATTAGTTAAATTAGTGTTTACAGTTTCTTTTTTCAGTATGAAAGTATCACTTTATCAAAAGTTTAATCATGAGATGGTTATTTTATCAGTTATGTTTGATTTCTTTTGAATTACATGTATTTGATAGTGTAACCAGGCTTCTCTGATAAACTACTAAGTGAATATTCATTACTTTGAAATTCCACAAAATGGAGAATATTTGTATTCTTACGTGTGCATTTTAGACATTTTGTTAGTTATATGAAAAATAGATGTATTATCTGATGTATTTGGTTGATAAATATTAATCTGAATTCTTTTCATGTTCTTTGCTATTTTGAGTTCCATCATGTATTCATGAATAAAGTCATTAGCAGAGAGATATTTGTGTTCGTCTTTTTTATAGAGAATCATGGGAGAAGTTAAAAATATAACTTGGAAACAGATTTTTTTTAAAGGAAGGTTTGAATGAGAGTTAATGTTCCTTCATTTCCTCTGATTTGTATTCATTAAAATTTAGTCCTTAATATTGTAATATTTATGGAAGCTCTACTTTGGGAAAGAAATTGAATACTTAAGAGGGAGGGGAGGGGATAGATTTAGTTCTTGTCAGGGAGGGTGTGGATGCCAGGAGGTAGATTTCTGGAAGAAATGTGATTTCCTACTGGACTTTATGGTAGCACTTCCAGTTGTATATATAATGACAGAAAATTGGTTACCAAGGGAGAGTTAAAACCTCTCTTGGAAAACCATTTTGTACTTAGTAATCTTTATGCCTTGGTTGGTTTGGGCCAACGTAATGACACAGTTTATTCTTACTTATTTTAGCTATTTGATTAGAATGAAGTTGAAACCCTATATCCAGGTTCTGGTATTAAAACTTTCTTTTAAGCTTCTCAAACAAGTATTGAATACTTAGGTTTTTAGCACTAACCTATACTGGAATATATATTATATTGGTGTATGCTAGAATGTATTTTGGTTTTCAACCCGGCTTTTGGGATCAGTTGCTGTTCATCTGATTTATTAGATTCATACTTAAAGGTGAGATATGACTTGAGGAAGATTCAAATTGAACTGGATGTAGGTGACAGGTACCAATGATTTATAGGAATTTCTTTTTGAGAAAAAGGAGAAAACACATGCTTTCCAAAAAATGAATGAGATAGTAGAGGACAAGTATGAGATGGTTCGTATAGTTTATCAAGATAGTTATTATTACTCTTTAAAAATTTTTTCGTAGAGATTTTTAATTGTGATGCTTTTTGAAAAGAATTTATAGCAGACGGAACATGTAAACTTCATAAATGTGTTTCTTAAAAAAGTTAGATGAGAAAGAGATCTTATAAATTTAATTTCTTTAATTCTAATCTTTGTTCCTTCTAGAAGAAAATCAGTTTTATATTTCAGTGGGGGATTTTACATATTATCCTAAAGTTACTTAAATATTTGAATGTGTTGAAAATACCTTTTCTGAAATAAATTTAAAATTAATGTGTGGACTTGACTCCATCTTTAAAATAGTTATTTTGTATAAAAAGATTTGTGTTGCCCTACCCTGTTTGGCTCAGTGGATAGAGCGTTGGACTGTGGACTGAAGGGTCCCAGGTTCAATTCCAGTCAAGGACACATGCCTGGGTTGTGGGCTGATCCCTAGTAGGGGGCATACAGCAGGCAGCCAATCAATGATTCTCTCTCATCATTGATGTTTCTATCTCTCCCTCTCCCTTCCGAAATCAATTAAAAAATAAATAAGATTTGTATTAATTTTTTTTTCTAATTCAAAGGTGTTGGAAAGAAAAGCAAGATTAAAATGTTAGGAGTGCTGAAAAAAACATGTTTTTTGACGGTTTTATTTTACTTTATGAGAATACCTGCCCTTTAAAAATATTTAAACCTTATTCTTTAATTGCAGGTGAGATTATTAATTGAAAAGTTTTAAAATTAGTTATAGTGCTTTGATGTGGGTATATGAAATCAGTAAATCCCTCATATTTTTAGAAATGAAAATGTTGATTATAAACCTAATCAAAATTTTATTTTCCATGGTTAAATACTTTCCATTGGTTTTTTTAAAAAAAGGGCAACACTAACATTTAGTGTATTTTTACTTTCTAAGGCGAAAGTAAGAAATAAGACATTTTTAGTTCTGTTTCAATTTTTTTAAAACATTTTAAAAACTTATTTGAGAGAGAGGAAGGGAGAGAGAAAGACATTGATTTGAGAGAAACCTCAATTGGTTGCCTCCCATATGAGCTCCAACCTGGGGATTGAACCTACAAACTAGATATGTGCCCTGATGGGGAATCCAACAGCAACCTTTTTGGTGTATGAGATGATGCTCCAATCAACTGAGCCACCTGGCCAGGGCAGTATAATTTTTTAATGAAGAAATCACTTTCAGCCTGGCCAGTGTGGCTCAGTGGTTGAGCATCAAACTATGAACCAGGAGGTTGTGGTTTGATTACTGGTCAGGGTACATGCCCGGGTTCTAGGCTTCATCCCCAGTGTGGGGTGTACAGGAGACAGCCAATTAATTATTCTCTCTCATCATTGATGTTTTGATCTTTCTCTCCCTCTTCCTCTCTCTGAAATCAATAAAAAATATTTTTTTTAAAAAGAAGTAACTTTCAAAACAAACTAGTGTGAAGCATGACATTGTTTACATTTTTACAAATCTTGTCTTTATAAGAGAAAACAGCCAGACTCAGATCTGTTTTTACATTTAATCTGTTGCAGTACATTGTTTTGTTTGAAGTGCTTAAGAAAACCTGGCCTCACATAGATATGTAGTTGGAAAAAGGAGGAGTATTTCAATAACCTTTACAGGTAATTATGGGTATTCTTTGATGCTACTCCAAAACTTGACAAGTGATAGTTTCTTAAAAGTTGGTGCAATGACAAATCTTAATCTATATCAATGAATTTTTTGTACTCTGTTACACTAAAATCCATTTTCTGTCTTGTACTTTGAGTTGACTACTTATGCACATGTAGTTTTGCAACACCATGAATTTGTTATTTGGAAAATACCAGTTCATTGAGTTATACAGATCTTGCAAATGTTGACACATTTGATTATATGGAATCAAAAAAGAAATCACATTATTTTTATGTTTTTATTTTTAATACTTTATTGATTTTTTTTTTTTACAGAGAAGAAGGGAGAGGGATAGAGAGTTAGAAACATCGATGAGAGAGAAACATCGATCAGCTGCCTCATGCACACCTCCTACTGGGGATGTGCCGGCAACCAAGGTACATGCCCTTGACTGGACTAGAACTTGGGACCCTTCAGTCCGCAGGCTGACGCTCTATCCACTGAACCAAACCAGTTAGGGCAAGTAATCACATTTTTAAACATCACTGTTGATCTCATCAGAAAAATCTAAGTATTGGGAAGCTGTCAAGCCTAGGGTGTTGAACAAAAATTTTCTAAAATTCTAATTTTCACTTGAATGCTTGAATTTTATCATGGCAACGAATACTGAAGGTTGTTGCCTGTGAATTGACAGCTCACTTTATTAATTTTTGAGAAAATATCTATCAAATATGCATGTCTGAATAACTAGAGTTTGGCTGCCAGTTGTTCTTTAAAGTAAAAATGCTATTCCATGAAAAATGTACAACTTATTTGCCACTCAGTCGCACATAGGACGACGGTATGCAGCAGAAGTGCATTCCCTGTACTTCCCATTTCTTCACTTAGAATATTAAAGACATGTACCAAGCGTCTCTGCTTAATCAAAGTAACCATTTTTACTATTGCATAAATGATATTCTTAAGTAGAAATGCCTCCCCCCCTCCACTACGAATATGTGTGATGAAGAATACAATGACTACTAGTCCAGTTTGGTGACACTATCTTTGTTTGGGCTAAGGCACCAGCAATTTTTGCCCATCACTGCTTTTGCATCATCAGTGTGACTCTCAACATAGGGAAAAGGGGAAATAAATAATGTCTTGGCTTGGGTACATAGACCACATTTTGAGAACTGCTGCCCGTGTGTTTCCCCATTATATCAGCCATTCATTTATTTTATTATTTTTATTAATGAGGTATTAATTACTACTTTGAGGCTTTATTATTATTATTCTTATTAATCCTCACTTGAGGACATGCTTTCACCAATTTTTGGAGAAAGAGAGAAACATCTATCAGTTGCCTACCGTGTGCACCCTAACCATGGATCGAACCTGCAACCTAGGTATGTGCCCTGATCGGGAATTGAACCCGCAGACTTTTGGTCTATGGGACGAAGCTCCAGTTAACTGAGTCACCTGGCCAGGGCCTATTTTTGAGGCTTTTTAAAAACATGCTTAATTTTTCCATTTTTTAAATTTATGAAGGTAAGCATATGTTTCTCTTTAGTTCTATTAATACGATTTTAGCTCTTCATGTTTTATAAAATATGCATTCCCAGCGATAGAGTTCCCTCTAAAGCACAAGTTTCACTGCATCCTACAAATTTTTATGTTTTATTTTCATTTAATTCAAAATATTTTAAAATTTCTTTTGATATTTCTTCTTCAACTCATATATTGTTTAGAAGTGTGTTAACTTCCATGTATTTTGGGATGTTCCAGCTATCTTTCTATTATTGACTTATAGTTTAATTCCATGTGGTCTGAGAGCAGAGATTGTGTATCTGTTCTTTTACATTTATTACAGTGTGTTTTATGGTCCACAATGTGATCTATCTTGGTGGATGTTCCATGTGAGCTTGAGAAGAATTCGCTGTTGGGTAGAATAGTCTATAGATGGTAATTACGTCTACTTGATTGATGGTGCTGTTGAATTCAAGTATGTCTTTACTGATTTTCTCCTTCTGGATCTGTCCATTTTTGATAGAAGGATATTGTGAAATAATAGCAAAAATATATATATTGGTCTCTGTCCCTGGTTCCTGGAGTAGTGCTCCGTTGTAATTTTCCTAAGTGACAAGAACACTATGAGCATCTTTTATTCTAATATTTGGTTGTTGACTCCAGCTCCTGATATAATTTTTAAATCCCTTGGAATTTCCTGGGTGATCAGAATGTATATCTTTCCATTAAAAAAGTCTTTGATTATACCTGGTGCAGTCGGTTGGAGTGTTGTCCCATACACTAGAAGGTGGTAGATTTGATTCCCAGTCAGGGCACATACCCAGATTGTGGGTTCTATCTTTGGTTGGGGTGCATGTGGGAAGCAACCAATCAATCTCTTTCTCCCTCCCTTTCTTTCCCTAAGATCAATCAGTCAGTCAATAAAGTCTTTAGCCATATGTTGAAATATTTTTCATAAATTTTTCCTATATTTTTAAGAATTGTTCCTAGAGACTTTGTAGTTTTCATGCTAAACAAGTTTTATCTAATTGCTTATTACTGAATTACGAAAATGCTATTGATTTAATGTTATCCTGACATCTAGAAAATTGAGCTTTCATGTATTTCTAAGTTTGCCTGTTAATACTATTCTATTTTGTATATTGACAGTTATGTGGTGTCTGAGAAAAAAATTCACCTCTTCTTTTAAGTTATTTCTTTTTTTAAAAAATATATTTTTATTGATTTTTTACAGAGAGGAAGGGAGAGGGATAGAGAGTTAGAAACATCGATGAGAGAGAAACATCGATCAGCTGCCTCCTGCACACCCCCTACTGGGGATGTGCCCGCAACCAAGGTACATGCCCTTGACCGGAATCGAACCTGGGACCCTTGAGTCCGCAGGCCAATGCTCTATCCACTGAGCCAAACCAGTCAGGGCTTAAGTTATTTCTTTATGTAATTTTTTTGCCTTGTTACATTAACTAAGAACAATGACAGCAGCCTATATTGTACTGTACCTGACTTTAATGCATCAGATATTTAATAACTATTTTTTGTTACAGGGTTTTTGTTGTTACATAAATGACTATCTTGTTTTAGTATGCTTTTAATAAAAACATAAATGATTAAAATTTTTCACACTATTGTCTTCTAGTTTGTATGGTTTATAACAAGGTGGCTGTTATAATGCTTTTATTTATTTCTCTAGGAATGTGTCCCCTTCCTCCTCCTCTTTGGCTGCCTTCAAGATTTTCTCTTTGTTTTGTGTGTTCAGAAGTTGAATATGATATGTCTATCTCTGGCTTGGGTATTTATCTTTGTTGGTGATTTGGATCTTTATTTTGATGTATACCATTAATTCTGGAATTCTTCATCATTATCCCTTCAAATATTTATTCTACCCCATTCTCCGTCTTTTGTTTTCCTTCTGGAATTCTAATTGCACATTTGTTAGGTCATTTGATTTTGTCTTATAGTTCTGTTTTTATTTTTTACTCTCTCCTTTTTTTGTCTTTCAGTTGGTATATTTTCAAGGTCACTGATTCTTTCCTTAGCTCTGTTAAGTTTGCTGATGAGACTGCCAATGACAATCTTGATCTCTGTTACTGTTTTTCACTTGTAGCATCTTCATTTAATTTTTTTCTTACGGTTCCCATATCTCTGCTGAAATTCTTAATCTGACAATGAGTGATGTCCACTTTTTACATAGGAGACTTTGACATATTTTTAATAGTTATTTTAAATTCCCTATCTGATAGCTCTAACATCTGTGCTTTATCTAAGTCTGGTTCTGTTGATTATTTTGTCTCTTGGCATTGTGGAGTTCTCTCCATTACTCTTTTTCGTATACCACATCCCATGATTTTTTTCTTTTATAGGGAAGATAGAGACGAAGAATCCGGGCAGTGCTCCCTGGCCTTCCTGCAGCAGCTGCTCATTCCCTCTCCTAAGCCTGTGCCATGAGGGGTGCTTTCTCACGACTTCTGCCCTCATTTTTGGTGAGTGCTCGTTGGAATCTGTAGAGAGCAAAGCCTGTGAATGTTGTGAACTCTCCTTATATCTGAAGCCTTTAGGGTTCTACTGTCACCAGCCAATACTCAACCTCTACCAACTTGTTAACCATTCTAGGTGAATGCTGCTTATTAGTGTTCACTGCTTCAAGTAAACAAATGCCCATGTCTCCTCATAGGCATTGTTTCTCTTCAGATTTTGATTTAGTTGGCGTTTTTCTCAACTTCAACTTTTGATGAATCCAGGAAAAGTTGTTAACTTGTGGAATGTTCAACTATTTATTTATGTATGTATGTATGTATGTATGTATGTAAGGGTGGCGGTGACTTTCTTTCTGGTTCTTTTCCAGCTTTCTGCACCCAGGTAGAAACCAGAAACCTGATCCTCATTTTTAACATCTAATATCTCTACTGGTAGAGTGACTGTTTAGTTCACACCAGTATAATTATTAATAGCACCCCCTTTTAATTTAAGAGTTTCTTTGTTTGAATTATAAATTTTATGATAACCGTATTCTTGAAAATATTACATAATTAGATATCATTAGGAACATATGTTAAGTTTGGATGGATTTATTAGTTCTAGATAAAAATCAAATATTGAAGATCATTTTCGTGATATTCAAAAGGACATGGGGAGAAAAAATGTACATGAAAGACGCATCAATCAAATCCAATGTGTAGACTTTATTTGGATCCTGTTTCAATCCAAAATGATTTTTTTAGACAATCAGGGATATTTGAACATGGGTTAGGTATTAGAAGATGTTAAGGAATTATTGTTTTTTTTGTTAATTATTACAATGATATTATAGTTATGTTTTTAAAAAAATCTTATTTTTCAGATAACTTTTGATGTATTTGGAGGTGAAATGGGATGACAATGGGAAGTTATTTAAAATACTAAAAAAAATATGGAGAGAGAAATGTGATAGATAAAAATACGAATAACAAAATGTTGATAATTCCTGGAGCTTAGGTGATAGGTACATGGAGGCTCATTATTTTATTATTTCATCTTTTTTGTGTTTTTGTCGATTTCCATAATGAAAAACTTTAAAAAAGGGAGACAAGGATATAATCAGGAACCTATTTCTTAAAAAAAAAAAAAAAATCAGGTAATCATCCTATAATTTAAACAGGTAAGGGTGATGTTTTTCTAGTGGCAGATCATAGGCAATGCAGCTATGCCTGAAAGTTTATTTAAAAACTTCCTGTGCTTCAGTGATTATTCAGCAAACCAGATAATTTGTGACAGGGAGGAAAAAACAGGTGAAATGCCATGGTTTCAGTGCAGTTCAGTGCGGCAGACCCACACTCGACCAGGAGGCGGGAATGGACCGTGCAGATGTCTTTTTCATCCTGGCTCAATTTGGTGTCTCTTTTGTGCAAACTCAACTTAGAAGGGATACACTCTGCTTTTCTCCCCTTTTTCCAGGCTCTCATTGTCCCTCCATTCTCCCTTGTTCATAATATGGAGAGACGAATGCCTTGGGAAGGCAGGTAACAAGGCTCTAACTGCCACGGGGCAAGGAGTGCTCACTGTTTTGCACAGTGAATGTGCACCTAGTACCATTACTGGCACATAAAAGACATGAAGTAAATATTGGATGAAGAAAGGAATAAATAAATTCACACTTGCTGCTCGCCACATAGAAGGGACCTAATAAATATTGTATTTGCTGAATTGAGTTGTGGATGACAGAATTGAAAAGCGAATTTTAGAGTTTATGTTCATTTAATGCCAGACCTCTTCAGAGTCTTTGAAAGATGTCCAGGTGCGCAGAATCAGACAATGTGATGCCTGTGAAAGGCAAGGAAAGCCAACACGAAATGCAGCTTCATTTAAAATGAAAAGAACAATATACAGTCACATACATGCCATCTTTCTTTCAAATATATTCATGGACATGATTTGGAGAGAACAGGAATTCTCTCCTCTCCTCTAAAAGTCCTCATGCAAAGAAATCAGGGGGCATTGTAATATCCTGTCCCCAAAAGTTGGAATGATAGATACCCTTAAGTAAACAGGCGTAATTAATCATGGTGCTGCTTGTTTTGATGACCATGCGAGAGTGACAAGTTAATAATAAATCTCTAGCTCATACAGGGATGGCTAAGGAGGTGCTGTGGGTTAATTTACATCTTTGGATGGCACCGAAGATTTAATCATCTCACTGCCTCATACATCAAACTAATACTCCTGTGATAGAAAAGCAAACCATTTTAAACTGTTAATCTGAGAAGCAATAAGATCCTGTCTTAGGTCACAAATAAATTGAGTTGCTGGCGGTTTTGATGGACCCCTAGAGTGTGTGATTTATTCAGGTTCCAAAGCCACTCAGGACCCCTGGGAATCTTGGCTGCAAAGCCAGGCAAGCTGGGAACGCTGCGGGAATTGCCAATCTAATCACACAGTCAGATAGTCTAGACTGAGGGCAGTGACTGAATTTACCTTAGACCTACCCAGTAATTTATTTAGCCTTTATGTCGACTACCAATAAATTATAGAATACAGACGTATATGAATTTGAGATTGAGTTCTAAATGGTTGCTTTTAGTTGGGATTGTAATCATCTTTCTGCTTATGTAGTATTTGTTCTTAAAAGATCAAAAGCTGTTTTTGAAGTTTTTGCTTTGTAAGTTGTAGGGTTTTAACCCGGCTAGAGAAACTGGGATACAGAAAGGGGAACTCTTTTTGGCATGATGAACCATATGTGAATCCTAAACAATTTTTAGATTTTCAGCTCTTCATTTCTTAAGCAGCTAAACTATGGGTTGGTTGTATTGAATTTATTAATTTGGAAAAATATCCCCTTGTTGATACTAATACATAAAATATCATATTCCTGGTTTAAAGAACCAGCCACAATGGTCTCGGAGAAAGAGGAAGTAGAGTTGTGTACAGTAGCAGTACATGTATGTGCATTCATTGCTCTAGTTGGTCATGAAATAATTTTTATAAAGGAATTAGATTGTAAAATATGATTTCTGCTCATCTTTTTACTAATGCTGCTTATAATTTCAACTAAGTCATGATATTTAATGCACTGTTATAGGAAATGGAAAAAAGAGCCTAAGTTGGTGCCATAAAAATAGCCAATTCCCTCCCTCTAGCCCCAGGGCTGTAGATTACACTGTAAATTAGGGTTGCATTTGTCCCATCTTCCAAGGGCACACTGACATCATCCATTCAACTTAGCAATTAAGAAAACACATACCACCCCGGATACACCTGGGTGGCTTCTGTCCGCTTCTCTCTGAGGAAGGCTAGATTCTCCTGGTCAGGAGTTCAGGTTGGGCCAGGTAGGAGAAGCCTTAGAGGAAAATCTCTTTCTCCTTCAGGAAGTCACTTAGCAAACATTTATCACTGCCTTAGGTCCTGGGGATGGATGGAAGGACAGGGGCAAAGAGCACTGTGTTGGTTTCCTATTGGTACTGCAAGAAATTACCACAAATTTAGTGGCTTAAAACAACACACATTTATTATCTTCCCGTGCTGAAGATCAAAAGTCTAAAACTAAGCTATTGGCAGGTGTGTGTTCCTTCTGGAGGCTCTAGGGGAAAATCTGTTTCTTTGTCTTTTCCAGCTTTTAGGAGCCATCTGCATTTCTTGGCTCATGGCCCCTTCCTCAAATGACTTCAGATTCTTGCTTCTGTTGTCACATCTTCTCTTTAATATGGTCTCCTCCCTCCCTCTTGTGATTACATTGAGCCCCCCTGGACAACCCAGGAAAGCCTCCCCACCCCCAAACCTTTAATATAATCCCATCTGTAGCGTCTTATTTTCCATAAGTTAACATTCATGGGTTCTCAGAATTAGGACATTTTTGAAGGGGCCATTATTTAAAATAGGATAGAATTTGGCTTTGAACAGCTGTTACTGTCTACCTTGATATGATTACTAACTTAAACATGAAATGTCAAGTCCTGGAAGGTCCTGTATTTTTATTTTGACGAGGTCATGTTTTTTTTTTTTAATATATTTTATTGATTTTTTACAGAGAGGAAGGGAGAGGGATAGAGTTAGAAACATTGATGAGAGAGAAACATCGACCAGCCTCCTCCTGCACACCTCCTACTGGGGATGTGCCCGCAATCAAGGTACATGCCCTTGACCGGAATCGAACCTGGGACCCTTGAGTCCGCAGGCCAACGCTCTATCCACTGAGCCAAACCAGTCTGGCAGGTCATGTTTTTTTCTTAAGAAAAAACTATTTCCTGGTCTTGAAATACTATGTTAACTCTCTTGGGCTTAGGTATAGGGCATTTCACAAATTAGGACCTTGAAGGACTAAGGCTGCATTATATGGTGAAAGGAAAGACAGCAGTGTAGGTCTGTTGGAGGAAGGCTGGCGGAAGTCTTCCAGTTCCTCCCTCCTGCTCTGCCTGTTGACTGTCACACCTTCCCTCCCCCAATGTTAAGAGTGCTTATCTGATTGGAAACATTCCAGAACGAGATGGGCCAGGTTTGTTAGTGATTTGAGTCCCTGTGTATGAAAAACTCATCACTCTGGGTGGGTATCATTCATGTGTCTTTCCCATTTATGTGTCTTGAGTAGTGAGGACCATGGTCCACTCTTTCCCTGTATTAGCTGGCCTGAGCACGCATGCTCCCCGAGTCTGTCTGTCTTGTTTCCTAATTGTGTCCTCCTCTTGCTTGACCCTTCAGCAGCAGGTGACACAGACTCTTCCTTTGGCGTCTGGAACACTGCTTTCTTCTGCTTTCTTGCTATCTCATGTCCACTCCCTCAGTCATCTCTGTTGGGCCTTCCCCATTTCCCCGACTTAATATTCAAATTTGCCAAAGCTTAGTTCCAAGACCTCTTCTATTTCTGTCTCTTATCATCTTATCCTTATGGATTTAAATACCATTTACATATTTGATGATGCCAGCATTAAGATTTCCATTGCTCTGTAACAAATTACCATAAACCTGGTGGCTTAAAAAAAACACTACACTATGTAATATATTATCTTACAGTTCTTTAGGTTAAAAATTTGACAGGGTCTCACTGGGCTAAAATAACCTGTCATCAGGGTTGCATTCCTTTCTGGAGGCTCTAGGGAAAAATGATTATTTGGGGGGGGGGGGAGGGGGAGGAGAGGATATTTTTCCAGCTTTTGAGGCCTCCTACATTCCTTAGCTTGTGGTTCCCTTCTTCTACCTTTAAAGCAATTAATAATTTTATCTCTCTGACCCTTCTTTCTTCCTCAGCTCTCTGTCTTTCACCACAGCTGAGAAATGGTCTCCACTTGTAACGACCTATCTAATTAGATTGGGCTCACTCATATAATCCAGAGTAATCTCCCCATCTCAAAATCCATACCCTTAATCACATCTGCAAAGCCTTTTAATTTTTTATTTATTTTTTTAGCCAAGTAAGGTAATATGGTCATAGGTTCTGAGGATTAGGTCTTGGACAACTTTGGGGGTGATTGTTCTGTCTACCAAAACACCCAAATATGTGTCTCCAGCTAGACCATTCTCCCAAACTCCAGAACTATATATCAACCCCCTACTTGACACCTGTATTTGGATGTGTAATAGATGCCTCAAACCAGATTTGTCCAAAACGGGAGCAACTTTCCCAAAACTTCCCTCACAGCCTTCATCATGTCAGTTGATGGAACCACCTTTTAAGTTGCTCAGGCCAAAACCCTAATGATTATCCGTGACTCTTTCCTCTCCTTTGCACCTATGTCTAGTCCTTCATCAAATCCTGGTGGCTCTACTTTTACAGATATCCATAATGTGACCACTTTTCACCTCCTTCACTACCATCACCCTTGTCTTAGCCACCATCTCCTCCCATCTTGATTATTACAATAGCTTCCTAACTGGTTTCTCTGTGTCTATGCCTTGCTCCCCTTCAGTCTGTACTCAACACAGTGTTAGGTCTGGTCAAATAATTGAATCAACATCCCCTCCTCTGGGAAGTGACCTTTAGACCACTTCACAACTGGATATTCCCTTTCGCTTAGACCACATTCCACTTGCTAAGACCATTATTTTTTCCCTCTGGACTTTTCTGGGATCCAGACCTGCCAAGAGAATGCTCTGCCAAGGAAAAGCCTGCCTAGAGTTCTTTAAAAATCTCTGACTCCCTATCCCTGGGTGCTGATGCCAGTTGATCTAATACATTTATAATCCTTTACCACTTTGGCCTCGTGCGTTCTTCCTTCAGCAACCCTAACACATAGCAGCCAGAGCAATCCCATTAAAACATAAATTGGATAAAGCCATTCCTCATTCCAAAAATCATAGTTGATTTCCCATATCATTTAGAGTAAAAGCCTACGTGCTTAATTAAAATGGCCTACAAGGTCCCAGGTGCTGTCCCCTTTGACCTTCACATTACTTCTTTAGCCTTCTCTCTTCACCTTGGTCATGGTAGCCTCCTTATTATTTCACAAATATTCAAAGCACATCCTTACCTCAGGATCTTCATACAAACTGTTTCCTCTGCCTGGGAATCTCATCTCCCAGAAAACCACATGGCTTGTTCTCTTACTTCACATGTTTGCTCAAATGTCACCTTCTCAGGGGGCCTACCCTGAAAACCTTTATTTACAATTGTATCTCCCTCTGCATTGCCTTTTCCTGCTTTGTTTTCCTTGTACTTATAATTTACTTAGTTATCTTATTATGGTCTATTTTCCCCCCACTTAAAAGTAAACTCCACAAAGGCAGTTTATTCCTATTATGTTCACTCAGTACCAAAAAAAATAGTTTGGGCCGTAGTAGGTACTCAATAAAATTCATTGAATGAATGGATGAATTCCCTTTGGCATTGGTGTGTGGTTTTGGGGTTAGCCTTTCTTATATCAGAATAAAGAAGGTTAAATTTGAGTATTGGGAGACTAGAATGAAGAATACAGCATTGGCTATCTCTAGCTTTAGATGAGGTACTTCTGGAAATTGACCTGCTTACTACTTATAAATTCTTCTGTTAAAGAAATAAACAGGTAGACTCACAGGATCTGTCTCTCAGTGCCTGGGATGAAAAAAGTTGTAATAAACTTAGCCATTGTGGTAACATGACATAATTAGAGATAATATATTTGATTTTCATCCAGGTTCCTGGCACAGAGTTCTTGAAATCCTTGGTTTCCTGAGTGAGAGGGAACATCTTTTGTTATTCAAGTTTCTTTTAACCATACTTGAGTTTATGCTAATGAGGTGACTCTTGGAAGGTGAAGTCTGGTTGTCCAAGGAACTAACCATATGATTGATTACAAGGTTGGAATTTTTAGCCCTGATCTCCTGGGCAGGAAGAGGGTTTCTTTGAGGTTAATCACCAGTGTCTCATGCCCAGTGATTGAATCAGTCATGCCCTTGTAATGAAGCCTCCATAAAAACCCTAACCACAGGGGTTCAGAGAGTGGCACTTCCCAACTCCAGGGGAACAGAAGCTCCTGCACTTGGGGCTCTTCCAGACTTTGCCCTGTGTACCTCTTCATCAGCTGTCCATCTGTATCCTTGATCATATCCTTTATAATAAACCAGTTCATATAAGTATTTCCCTAAATTCTGTGATCTTTGTAGCAAGTTATCAAACCTGAGGAGGGATTTCTGATGGAAGGAAGTAAAAGGATTAGAATGCCTCTCCCCAGACACCTTCTGCCCAGGCCATCTAAGAAGCAGGTATTTGTAATGCCCAGAGAGCTTGACTTTGGGTATCCTCTTGTTGGTTTGCCATTCCACTTGGAAGGAGTTCAAGGTTGGTCAGATGTTTGAAGGAGGAAAAAATGTCCAACTTCAATAAGGGGTTGGGAAACAAGATGTTCAGAATTTTTTTCTCGTTTTCAAAAAGAATTAAGTAAGAATTTCTCCTCTGAGTGTTTCAAGGTCCAAAAATTGATTCTAGGTTTGGGACAGGAAATGTAAATGATGAACCTGGAACATCTTGAAAGAACACTATTGACCACTGCAGTTGTGACCAAAGGACACAGAAAAAAATTGCAGAATCAAAAAGAATCACTGCAATTGATGGAAGTACATAAAATATAAAAATATCTTAGTTCAAATTGATACCTTAACTGAATTATCATTGGAAATTGCTATGGCACCAAATTATTACTCTGAAAATTAATAAAGGTCCAGAATCAAGCAGTCATTCTGTCTTATGTATGTGACTTATGTTCAGGGAAAAATAGCTGATGAAGAAAGTTATTCTTTATTGCATAATTTTTTCTTATTTTGAGACAATCTCAAATTTACCAAAAATGCCTATTATAGTACAGCCAATGTCTTCATTTCCCCAGGCCACTTGAGAGTGAGTTACTAACCTGATGCCGTAACACCCAGGAATACTGAATACCTGAAATACTTTATATTTTCTGTAAATGAGGACACTGTCTTAGATAACCATAATACAGTCATCAAAATGAAGATATTAGCCCTAGCTGGTTTGGCTCAGTGGATACAGTGTCAGCCTGTGGACTGAAGGGTCCCAGTTTCAATTCCAGTCAAGGGTACATGCCCGGATTGCGGGCTCGGTTCCTGCATGCCAATCAATGATTCTCTCTCTTCATTGATGTTTCTAACTCTCTCTCCCTCTCCCTTCCTCTCTGAAAACAATAAAAATATCTATAATAATAAAAGTATAATATGCTAATTAGACCAGACGTCCTTCCAGACGTCCTTCTGGACGACCTTCCAGACAAAGCTGGGGCTGCGAGGGAAGCCCAGGTCCTGGGTGCCTGAGGGAATCCGGTGCTGGCAGCCAGAGGAAGGCAGGCCTACTCTTGCACAAATTTCGTGCATCGGGCCTCTGATATATATATATATATATATATAGACATTAACAGTGATGTCCAGTCATCCTAATAACATCCTTTATGTCAAAAGGATTCTGTTCAGAATCACATGTGGCATTTAATTGTTATGTTTCTTTATTCTCCTTCATTCTGGAGTAGTTTCTTAATATCTGACTTTTCTGACCTTGATATTTTTGGAGATGAGAGGTCAGTAATTTTGTAGACTGCCTTCAAGTGGATTTGTTTGGTGTTTTCTTGTGATTAGATTCAAATCATGCATTTTTTGGAATTCACAGAATTGAAGCTGTGTTTTCTTTTGCAACTTTTTATCAAGTGAAATATGATTTTATCAAAGGATACTCCCTTTGATCACTTGATGAATTCTGGGTCATCAGTCTTCTTCACTGTGAAATTACTCTTTTTGTAATTAAGTGTTTTATGAGGAGGTACTTTGAAAATAGTTGAATATCTTATTCTTCATTAAACATTCATTTATTTATATCAGTGAACTTATGGGTTATCATTTTATTCAATGGGTTATATTTTGTTACTATTATTATTTATTAGAGAGGAAGAGAGAGGGGGAGAGAGATAAAAACATCAATGATGAGAGAGAATAATCGATCGGCTGCTTCCTGCACGCCCCACACTAGAGATCAAGCCTGCTACCTAGGCATATCCCCTGACCAGGAATCGAACTGTGACCTCCTGGAATCTCGGCCCTCTATAGCCAATGTCTAGAGCTCATGTAATCCAAAAGTTCACTGTTAAAATAAACCTGTGCCACAAGCCCCATTTTATAAGACCCAGATAGGATTTTCACCCCACATTTGATTTTTTTTCTTACTGAATTTATTGGGGTGACATTGGTTAATAAAATTACATAGGTTTCAGGTGTACAATTCTATAATACATCAGCTGTATATTGTATTGTGTGTTCACCACCCCAAGTCAATTCTCCTTCCATCACCATTTATCCCCCTTATACCCTCTTCTACCTCCACCTACCCCCTTTCTTTCTGGTAATCACCATACTGTTGTCTGTGTCTGTTTTTTTTTGTATTATTATTATTATTATTATTATTTTGCTTAATCCTGTCCCCTTTCTTACCCAGCCCTGCAACCCCCCTCCCCTCTGACAGCTGTCAGTCTGTTCTCTGAGACTCAGATAGGTTTTGACCATGTCTGGAGAAGACTTGTCTCCTGACCTTCAGTTTGGTGCATGGTACATATCTTACCCCAAAGACAGAACTGATAAGTGGAAACGTCATGATATATTCTTGGCTTTGGTTCAGTGACATTAAAGGTCATTGAGGACCAAATGTCCTATCCTTCATAATCCTTTCTGTTGCTGGTATGACAGGAAGGGTCGATGCAGACATAAGGACATGCAACCCTCACTGGAGGGGGAGCTCACCTCTCACTCCCACAGCTGCTCCCTGCTGGAGCCATCCTAGTTCCTGGGTGCTCTTTGACATCCTGAGCAGCTGCAGCAGCAAGCAATTTAGTGCAAAATAATCCATCAATTAATCTTTTTGTTATTGGACATTTCAGACGCTTGTACCTTGGTTCGTACTGTAACTGAGGTGGGAAGCGGCATGACTCTTGATTGTTAAAGGAACCATACCAACATTATGGTCGCCCTGCCTACCTCATAGTAACCCCTGGGGGAGCTCCAGGGCCCAGAAAGAAGAGCCCCAGGATTAGGAGGAGGTGACACCAGTAGTCTTTGTATTGTACATAACTCCTTCCGCCCTGGCAGGGACGCCGCCCTTTGCCTCCGACCCCCAGAAGCACATCAGAATGCCAGTGAGTGAGAGGGTTAACCCGGGGTTCTCTTAAAATATAAAAAAGGGTAAACTTTAAAACTTCAATATTTGGAACATTGATAATAAACTAGTGTCAAAATGTCATGGTTCAGAGCTGCGCTGGGGGAATACTTTTAATAAAGGAAATGTAAAATGATGTCTACGTGCTGTGGCAGAATTGTCCAGAGGCCCGACGCTTCCCGAAGCTGAAAAATCCCTTGGAAGTCTTCAGCTTCGCACTCAATTTACCACCTCCCTTGGCTGTTTCTCTTTTGCTGCTTTTCTTTCCTTCCCCTGTGATTTTCCCTTCTTGTTGCCAAACACACTTTCTTTTCTAGACGCCATCTGTTTCAGAATACGCTCGCGTTCCCTTTTTCCTTCCCCAAGTGGCCCACTTTGGGGGCTTATGTTTTCCCCTCAAAGAGCTGCTTTACCCGCGTTACCACATGGGCTGGCGGGAAGGAAAGCTGTGGCTGAATTGAAATATTCCCAGGAACCTAGCAGAGACATTCTTCTGGGCTTGGAAGTGTTAAAAAACAAAATTAAACCAAGTAAACTTGAAGATCTAATTGGCTTTATTTAAGCGATTCAGGCATTGGCCAGCATCCCATCTAGCAACTGAAGGATACTCCAAGGGCTTGTCCAGAATGGAAGGTTTAAAAAAATTTTTTTTCATTGAATTTATTGGGGGTGACACTGGTTAATAAAATTATAGAGGTTTCATGTGTACAATTCCATAATACCTCATCTGTACATTGTGTGTTCACCACCCCAAGTCAGGTCTCCTTCCATCTCCATTGGTCCCCTCTACCCTCCCAATGGAAAGGCAGCTGATGCTGAGGGTTTAAACAGGAGCGAAGGCAAAGCTGTGGGTCTTCCTCAGTGCACGGAGGAAAGCCAGCTCTTACGTTACCATAGAGAAAACCTGAAAAGTATTGGTCAAAGGGGGATTGAATTGTCAGGAAGCGTTTATTTTAATTTTAGCACATACTTTTGGTATTTGTGTGTCTGTGTATCTGTTTTTTTGTGTAGGAAGTTGTCGTATTCAGAAACCAAAAGTTAAACAATAGAAGTGCTATTGTAATTATGATTCAGTTGTCACTGGGACCGCCCTGACCCTAGGAGATTTAAGTAAACTGAAATCAAATTCTCCGTTTTGTAGCCTGGCTAGAGTTTGCCTGGGGCAGAGGGGTTCCTGGAATGCAGTTCCCAACACCAACATTGGAAAATTCCTGCTTAAACCCTGACAAGTTGGTTACTCTAAGCTTGACCAAATCCAGCGCTCTCAACACTTTTTTTTTTGCAAATTCCAGACTGCTTAATATTTTCTGTCTCCTCATTGTGACTTTTGTATTCAGCCTTTCTCAATTCCACCCTGGGCTGACCTGCATGCAAATCTCAGTTCCTTCACAGATTTCCATAAAAGATTCACTTAGCACCATGCATTTAATGAAGCAAGCAGCTTTCCTGCCAACTCAGGGGGTCACATATACCACTGAACAGTCTTTAACCATCTCTTTGGCTTCTTAGCATCCCTCTCTTTCTTTCTCTTCCTTTCAATCTCTGTTGCAGTCAGAATATTTGTTTTATCCAGAGTACTTCTGTCTCCCAAGGTCCTTGGTGACAGGGGTTCCCACATTTCATTCCATGGGCAATGACAGGAAATTTTCTCAATCAAGGTGGGTCTCATGTAAGAGGAATTCTTAACCCACCTACTTAGAGGATACATTTGTGTCTATTATGTCATGAAGAATATTTCATACAAACATGGCTGAAAAATTTTGACCCAGTTTAGGAATTATTAGGCTGCCTTCTTTTTCTCTTTCCCAAGATCTTGTAAGACGCAACTCTACCCCCAGTTACGCAATGCCACTTTTTTCTTTTCTCCTTGAGCTTACCCGTAAGGGCCAAACTGAGGGTAGAGCTTAACTGTCTTCTTGTTTTAGGTACATCCGGGATTTTCCTCAGAGGCTGACTTTGCAAGGGGAAGAACTGTGTGTGCATCTTAAAAACCAAGTGACGCATCTTTCCTAATGAAAGCATTACAGATTCAAGTCTGACTTGGACCAGAGCCTGTAATAATGAGAAAGTTGTTAAAACCACTCATTGGAAAGAGCTAGAGGGAGGTCAGGTCAGATGGATGAGAATGATGACCTGGAACCTCCGAGTAAGGGTCCTTTCTGCTCCTCTTGGAACTGAGACATCTGAGCCAGGGTGGGAACCCGTGTGGCGTAGAGGTCATACGTCTCACCTGGCTTTCAGATCCTCTATTCAGTATGTCTGGACTCAGATTGTCCAGGAGTGTTACTTGCAGGGAAGTTAGCCAGGAGAAGAGGGAGGCATGGGAAAAGGAACACAATGGAGATAGAAGGTGGGCCAAGGGAGTATAAAATGTTTCCAGCAGTCTCTGTCCATGTCCCCACTTGAGAAGTTGTACTTTTTTTTTTAATATATTTTATTGGTTTTTTACAGAGAGGAAGGGAGAGAGATAGAGAGTTAGAAACATTGATGAGAGAGAAATATTGATCAGCTGCCTCCTGCACATCTCCTACTGGGGATGTGCCCGCAACCCAGGTACATGCCCTTGATCAGAATCGAACCTGGGACCTTTCAGTCCGCAGGCCGACGCTCTATCCACTGAGCCAAACCGGTTTCGGCGAGAAGTACTTTTGTGACCAAAGTATAATGATAATGATAACGGCACGATAATGGTGACATCTATTGCATGCTGACTATATGCCAGACACAGCGTTTAATGCACACACGAAAAGGTGTTACACTTTCTTAAGTTACCAGGGAAATGCAAATGGAAACTGCAGTGTGATAGTGCTACCAATGGTTAAAATGAAAATGTCAGGAAATAACAAGTGTTGGTGAGGATGTGGAGCAACTGAACTTTCAGATACTGCGAGTAGGGATTTAAATGAGAACAACCACTTTGAATAACTCATTGGCAGTTGTCTGCTACAGCTGATACCCTCTGACTCAGAAATTCCACTTGACCTAGAAATTGTAAACATATTTTCACCCAAAGATACGTAAGAGAATTTTCAAAGAAGCACTACTTGCAATAGCCCCAACATGGAAGCAACTGAAATCTCCATCAAGAGTAGACTGGATGGCCCGGCTGGCGTGACTCAGTGGTTGAGTATTGACCTACAAACCAGGAGGTCATGGTTCGATCCCTGGTCAGGGCACATGCCCAGGTTGCAGGCTTGATCCCCAGTGGGGGACATGCAGGAGGCAGCCAATCAAAGATTCTCTCTCATCATTGATGTTTCTATTTCTCTCTCCCTCTTCCTTCCTCTCTGAAATCAATAAAAATATATTTAAATAAGAATAGAATGGATAAATCACAGAATATTTGCAAAATGGACTATTATACAACAACAAAAATCAACGAACTCCATCCACATGCAACCCTATGGGTGAATGTCATTTACTCCTCACAGTAACTCTATAAGGTAGCTCTTACTGTTATTCCCAGTTTACACATGAGGAAACCGAGCACAGAGAGGATAATTCATTGCCTACGGCCTCGGCCTCAAAACTAGTTAAGTGGAATAGCTCGGATTCAAACCCTGGCAGTTGAACTACCCTCAGCCTCTAGGCACCCAAGCTGCAGGTATTTAGTGTGTGTGCTGCTTTGGTATAACAGAGGCACAGGGTGGAGCTGGTGCAGGCTGGCCCAGCGGATGGCATCTACCAGCTAACTTTGGTTACTGAGTGCCAGACTGTGTACAGTGTGTCACCTAGACCCTAATGTTTAATTCTCACAAGAGCCCTTGTGGTGGGTGCTATTACACATGGGAAAACAGGTATGGAGAGGTGAAATCATTGACTAAGTCATATCACTAGTGTGTGATGGAGCCAGGATTCAAAGCCAGGTCTGTGCTGCAGAGTCTGTGTCCTTCACCATCCCACCACGTGCCGCTCAGGACCAACCAGGACAGCAGAGCCACGAGGTCAAAGTTCTAATAGGAACCACTGCTCATGTCACAGGTCTTGAGTTCTTTGACCTCTACCCGTTGACAAAAACAATGGTAATTTGAGACCAAACCCCTGGAGTTTCAAGAGCAAAGTATCTGCCGGAGGTTGTCTTTATCACTTTCCAGGGAAGAAGAACCCTGGCCTTGACCCTTTCCTCCTGGAAACATAAAAGATAGTCGGCAATTTCTTCAGTTTTTGAGGCTGTGCCAAAGTGCGTCCAGGCAGGCCGTGAGCATGGCCCCCTTCTGACAGCCAGAGCTGAGCAGCCTTGGACTGGGGAGAAAGGGAGAGTTACTTACCAGATGTTGGGGGTGCACGTGGAATTGCCCAGTGAGCTCTGAAGTGGGCATGGGCCTGCATCCAGGGTGCTCTGATGAGAGGAGGTCTGGACACTGGCTGCTCAAGAAACAGATGCTAGGCCTCCCTGCAAGCCAAGAGCAGGAGACTTTGGAGACTCAGGTTCTTTTGTTTGAATGTGTTGATGGAGGAACGAGAAGGTAGAAGAGTTGGCAGCACTTTTATATTTCCTCCTGATTGCAGAGCTTCATCATTTCCAGCCTGAATCATTACAGTTGCCTCTTAACCTACCTTAACTCTTTTTATAAAAATATCTATATTTATTGATTTCAGAGAGGAAAGGAGAAGGAGAGAGATAAAAACATCAGTGATGAGAGTCATTAGCCTCCTGCACGCCTTCCCCTGGGGCTTGAGCCCACAACGCTGCCATGTGCCCTGACCGGGAATTGAACTGTGACCTCCTGGTTCCTAGGTAGACGCTCAACCACGGAGCTATACCAGGCAGGCCTTACCTTAACTCCCACGGCCACTTTCCCAAGCACACCATGCTGTTGGATGTCGCCATGTCTCTGCACATGCTGAATCCTCCCACTCAACATGGCAGGAGCCTTCTTATCTTTGAAGGCCCCGTTCAAAGCTCTGTCCTAGGTGTTGCTCTCTTTGACCACCTCACTAGGTAGAATTCACTGTTCCCTTGTCAGCACTCCCAGTACTTGTTTCTTCTTTTTAACACATAGCATCCCTGCTCTAACACTGCACTGTAATTATTTCCCAACTTCTCTAGAGTAGACTGAGCTTCCTACTAGCAGGGGCTGCGGCATATTCGTCCTCAGATCCCTAGCAGCTAACAATACCCGGCTTGTCTAGGTGCTGAATGAACCTTTGTTGAATGAAATCCAAAAGCACAGAGGTTTGAGGTATAAGGTCATAGTGTCTTTGCAACCCCAACGCAGCCATAGAAAAAAGAGAAAGCTCTTCCCAGGACAGCTTTGCCCTCTGTTGTCACATTGCTTTCTCACTCATATGTGCCCCTTCTTGCCATTTGGACATTAGTACCTGAAACTCTAGCTCTATATTCGTTATATATATATATATGATTTCAGAGAGGAGAGGGAGAAAGAGATAGAAACATCAGTGATGATAGAGAATCACTGATCGCTGCCTATTGCACACCCCACACTGGGGATCGAGCCCACAATCTGGGCATGTGCCCCGACCAGGAATCAAACTGTGACCTCCTGGCTCATAGGTCAATGCTCAACCACTGAGCCACGCTGGTTGGGCTGAAACTCTAGCTGAAACTCCTTCTGGTACTAGCTCTAAAAAACGAGTTGTTTCCCTCCATCTTGGCTCTCTCATTCAGGCGGGTGGTAGAGTTATCAGTGATGTGGTCTAATATGGTATAGGTATTTGAGGGTGGGGAACAAGAACTTATTATTTGTCTCTGTGCCCCCCCCCCAGCTCCCATGATGGTTTAACATACATAAAGTTTTAATAATCAAACTTTAAAAATAGATTTTATATTTTAGAGCGGTTAACTGAAGTTTATCATTTATTCAGATTTCTTTAGTTTTTACCTAATGTCCTTTTCTGTTTCAGAATCCCAGTTAGGGTAAAACATTACATTTAGTCATCGTGTTTCCTTAGGCTCCTCTCCAATGTGACAGTTCCTTAGACTTTCCTTGTTTTGAGGACCTTGACATTTTTGAGAAGTACTGGTCATATATAATGTAGATGTCCCTCTATTGGAATTTGTCTGGTGTTTTTCTCATGATTAGACTGGGGTTATGGATTTGGGGGAGGAAAATCACAGAGGTAAGGGATCATTTTCATCCCATCATACCAAGAGTATAAGCAAACTTAAAAAAATGTGAACATATAATCCTTTCCCCTCTCCTCAGATTTGTGCTCTCTTCTGTATTTCCTATCTTGGTTAATGGCCTCATTACATACACAGTCAAGAAGGCTAGAATTTACATCTATTCTTTCTTTTCCATCTTCCATCCAACCAGCTGTCAGTTATTAAGATGCTACTGCCCCAGTAGCTTTGTATTTTTCCCTTCTCTCATCCACACTGTCACTGGTTAATTCTGTATTATGTTTTCTATACACTGTTCCCATGGTCCCCTAACTGGTCTCCTTGACTCCACTTCCTTACCTCTCTATTGTATTCTTCCTACTACTATTAGTAAACTATTGGTTTAACATTGACTCCATCTTCAGAAATCTCAGACTTCCCTCCCCGCCAGCCCCATCACATACAAAATATTGTTTAAATTTCTTGGTGTGGAATTCAAGGGCTCTTCTGGGACTAGCTCTAAATGGCCTTATTCACCAGGGTAAATATTAGTTCCCATAATCTATATTTAATGGTTTGGGGGAATTTATTTATCTCGAAAATAGATGTTTTCTTAAAGTAACCCTCCCCCCCAAAGGAGGAACTGAAATGGTGTGTGTGTGTGTGTGTGTGTGATGTGCACATACACATTGCAATGGGTACCTCTCTAGGTCATGGCTTTAGGAGAGAGAAGAGCTACTTGTGGCTTAATGTCTGGTATGAACAGGACCAGTCCACTTGCTGCATAGTTTCCATCAGGTTAGAAAGATGAGAGGGCAGAAGAAGATAAGGAGATAATACATTTGCCCAGAAGTGAGTGTGTTGAGTGTTCAACAAAATCTTCCCTCATTTTCCTTTTTCAGTGGCTCAGAACAACAGCCTCTATCAGCTCACAGTTCAGCTGGCTCATCTGGCTCAGGGTTTCTCACAAGGCTGCAATCAAGGTATTAACTTCTCCACTCATTTTTGCACTTCAATCACCAACGCTTTCTAAAATTCACTGGCTAAACTTCAAAGTTCTGTAATGCAGACAGCTTTGAATGTAAATTGAATTCCTTCTTGCATGGGACAGCCAGTTGTCTGTGTCACAGGACGTGACACGAGTGCATTGTGCTTGATTGTATAATATGGCTGTCCTAAATTTTAATGAGCAAAAGAAATTGGCTTTCAAATTCCATCTGCCAATTTATTCATGGAAGTCCACGATCTTCATTATTAAAGTTTAAAAGTGCGCAAGGAATTTGTGAGTCTCTTAGGCAGCCTGCTGAGGAATGCATAAGTAGTCTAGACCAGGGACCATTCCTATGCCCAGCACTAGGCAAGAGAAGGGCAACAGAGGTACGAAAACAAGAGTGGGGAGAGCAGGAGCCATGGGTCTGAGAATGCTCACAGGCAGGAAAATGGAGAAATCATTGGATTAATTAATCAGGAAGATGAATGCTCTCTTTGCATACTTATGAATATTGAGCTGTTAGCAGCTCCTTGAAGCTGTGTATGGGAAAGGCAGAGACTGTGCAGAAATAGTCACTGACTTGGAAACTGTTTTCATTTCCTAAGCTTCTAAATAACAAAACTATTTTCTGAGAGTGGAAGAAGAACTGTTATTCTGGGATGGGAAACATCCCCAAACTGTCTGATAAAAGCAGCAACTATAACCACTGGTGTTTTCCCCGCTCTGTGGGAGTCCCATTTATCCCTGGTATAGAATGCATCGACCTTACTGACTATTGATAATTTTGTGTTGCCAGCAGCAAAAATAAAGACTGTTTATTAAAGGGTTAGTGGCAAGCTGTAGACATTGACAGACCATGCAGTTAGTCAGAAATAGGAAGAACACGTGGATAGAAGACATTATATAACTGCAATCTATCCGTGTGGACTTAGATTTTATGTCCTCACCTTCATCTTGGCTCTCAGGAAATATGCGCGCATGCGTGCACTCACACTCACACACACACACACACACACGTACCACCCATGTATATGGCAGCTTATGTTTCTCCACTAGGCCCCCAATTTTGTCCTGATTCATGGAATAACTAAAACTATTTTGACATACTTCTTCGTGGCATATTATCCACTAGAGCCCCGATGCACAAAATTCATGCAAGAGTAGGCCTTCCTTCCTGGGCTTCCCTCCGGCCACAGCAGGCATCCAAGATCCAGGCTTCCTTCGCAGCCCCGGCTTTGTCTGGAAGGTTGTCCGGTCTAGTTAGCATATTTCGCTTTTATTATAGATGTCTTGACTACCTTTATTAGTCCAGGTAGGCAATATTTGATTTAATAAACATTTGAAAATATTGTTACTACCCTATTTTAATTTTAATTTCTCCTTTCTTTTCCTATTCCTATAGGGGGATTATTTTCTTAAATCCTAACATAATTTTAGGTTTTACCTGTGGTTCATTCCCAACCAAAAGTCATTGCCCTTGGTTTTCAAAGTCATAACCATCTCCAAAGGGTCAGCAGCTAGGACCGAATCAGATCAGAGTGGCCCCTGGATGCTATTAGCCAGTCCGATATGTCCATCTGCTTTTCTAATGAGGGCAGGGACCCGAGCGCTCTCCAAAGCCTCGGGGTTGGTAGATGAGGGCAATGGGGTGCTTTTAAATTAGGTTTGCTTGTTTCCTTCTAATATTCAGTTTATGAAAGACCACTAGGTCAGGGTCTGCCTCTGTCTGGCCCCCTTCCCATGTCATTATAATAGAGGTTGTACCCCTTTATGTTCCATCTAGTTGGAAAGTAAGCAACTAGAGTTTTCTTGTTTGTCCCTTGTATCTGACACAGTCGCTACAGTCTTGAATACCTAGGTGTCTGTGAAGTGTGAGCTTAAGTGTATTTTAGGTGAGTTCTTACATATTCCTCCCCATTTCTGTAACAGGGTATTGTAATTATCAGAGCAAAAATTTTATATGGACTCAAACCAAACACTTCTTTCTTCTCTTCTAGGCATTTCACAAATCCTCCTTTTGCCAGAAAGAAAAAAGAGGATCTAAGAGTTGTCGCATCCCCTGCCCACTAAAGTCCAAGTTCTACCTAGCCCATTTCCATTCTTTCCTTTCTGTAGCTCCTGGCTCTGTCACTCTGCTGTGTTTTATCCCCAAGTATCTAAGATTCAGATTTAGCTCAGAAAGTGTCATCTTCCCCATGGTTAAGCCCTGGAGCTGTTTACAGGGATGCTGTAGCCCACCTCATCTGGAAGCTTTACCCCCCAACCCCTTTTCCTCTGCTCTTTCTGGCTCTAGCTTGTTCACAGTGGCATCTGCAGTGCCGAGCATGGACTAAGGACCCATCCGCAGCTAATGCATGTGTTAAATAAATAAATGAAGGGGGCTGTGAGCTTTCAGCGACCTCCCACGGTCCCCAGTGACTGCATGATCTGCCCTAGAGCAAGGATTCAATACAATAATTGATGAATCCATCAGAGGACATATTAAGTGAAGCAAAATTTTATTGGTCCTCCAATGGCCACTTTAAGCTTTCCTGACAACTCTAGCCAGCCATGGTCTTTCCCTTCTTAACTACCCTGCTGCTTATTGAATATTTTTTTGTTTTTGTTTTTTGTTAATCCTCACCCTAAGATATTTTTTCCATTGAATTTTTTTTGTTTTGCTTTTTAGAGAGAATGGTAGGAAGAGGGAGAGATAGAGAAAGAGAGACATCGATGTGAGAGGAACACATTGATTAGTTGCCTCCTGCACCCTGACCAGGGCTGGGATTGAGCTTGCAATCGAGAATACGTGCCCTTGACCGGAATCCAACCCAGCACCCTTCAGTCCATGGGCCAGCACTTTATCCACTGAGCCAAACCAGCTTGGGCTTGAATGTTTTTATGGATGATTACAGTGCTGTTGATTTTGTGATGTATTACACACCAGTATTTGCATGTCTGTGTGCCTTAGCTCCTTTGATTGCATGCTCTATCCAGGAGCTAATTTTTGTGGAGTTTGAAGCATATACCATTTTGGAAGCCCTTAATTACAAATACAAATTAGAGACAAAAGTGAATTTTTTTAGGATGACTTAGAACAAATTATAATTTTTAAGAAGCTGATAAATATCAAACACATCACAAAATAAAAATAAGATTTTTATTCATTAGCTGCCTGCCACATTTCTATAATAATTGTCTCCTACATTTTTGTCTATGTAATCTCTGATTGCCTTTTTATATAATAATGAAAAGGCAAAGGTGTGACTCAGTGGTTGAGCATGGGCCCAGGAGGTAACAGTTTGATTCCTGGTCAGGGCACATGCCCAGGTTGCAGGCTTGATCCCCAGTGTGGGGCATGAGGGAGGCAGCCAATCGGTGATTCTCATCATTGATGTTTCTGTCTCTCTCTCCCTCTCCCTTCCTCTCTGAAATCAATAAAAATATATTTTAAAAAATAACAATGATTTTGCAATATTTTCTGGAGAGAACAGAAAGATAGTTTGTGTTTTCTTAGCGTGGTTGATGTAAATTGGTGTTTTTTGTTACATACAGTTGCCTGTATAACATGTGCGCTACCTCACACACAGACATGTTCGTTCTTGGTAGTACTGCTATGCCGTGGGCCCCATAAACACAGGGATTCTATTTTGTGAGATTTTAATTTTTTTTTTTTTAAAAAGAAGCACAGTGTATCTGTAAGTGTAGAGTATTTTCCCAACAGGAGACGATTTGGGTTTTGCCTGGGTGTCGACAAGAACCAGAGCCTCTGCTTACAGTTGCGCATGCCTGATGATCGCAAGCCGTTTTCACAGACTCGCTCTGCTTTCACCCCGTTAGAGCATCTTCTCTACCAGACGCTTTTGGTTCCCGAGCCTCTGACACTGCTCTCATCAGTCAGTCCCTGATCCTGGGTGTTCTGTCTGCGGCTCTTTAAATGATGTCTCATGCCGCCAGACACAGTGTCTGCTGCCTCCTCCTGACAAGTGTTCCTCTCTGGGGCTCCTTTGACAGTCAGTCACTGGCAGTGTAATTCTGTTGGCAGTTCTTGCACCTACATTTTCAGGAAGCCAAACAGAATAAAATCTGCTTTTAAGTTCTCTTCTGACCCAGACACAGTCCATGTTGACTAGTTCTCTGGATGAGCTACGATACATTTCCTCCTCCCCCACCCTATAAGCAAGACCGGGGCTAATTAAACATGGTGCTGACAGCTTTTGTTCCTAGGCCCTCTAAGAGCATTATAATGAGTCTTTTAATGGTTGAGCTGAGTCTGATGTCCTAGTAGGAGAAGTCCAGTTCTACAGACTGGATAAATGTAAGTCCCTGATAGTAGGGGGCAGGTGTTGAAGATGGAGTGCTGGGGACCCTCGGGGTTAAGACCTTAGACTCAACTCGGACGGACCTAAATTGCCTGTGTAATTTTGGCCAAGTCACTTAATGCTTTCTGAGCCTCAGTTCCTCACGTGTGAAATGAAGAGAATACTACAGGGGGCTGTGAGAATTCATGAGGGTAAAGCACTCTGCACAGAAGCATGTAGTCAGCACTTCAGAAATGTTAGGTATCACTTCTTTACTTGTAGCATTTCTCTCTCTTCTAGGTCTATCTAGAGACCTGGATATCTGGTATCTTTGGTTGTTTAAAGCTTTACCCAGACTCCAGCTTCTTCAGCTGTTTTTTGTTTTGTTTTGTGTTAATCCTCACCCGAGGATATTTTCCCGTTAATTATTTTAGAGAGAGTGAAAAGGAAGGGGAGTGGGGAGAGAGAAACATCTATGTGAGAGAGGCACATTGATTGGTTGCCTCCAGCACATGTCCAACCAGGGCAAACGATCTAGCCTGCAATGAAGGTATGTGCCCTTGACCAGAATGGAACCCAGGACCCTTCAGTCCGCGGGCTGACGCTCTATCCACTGAGCCAAACTGGCTGGGGATCTTTAGCTGCTTTTTAAAAGTAACTCTTTTTGACAACAGTGGCCAGAGCTTAGTCATTTTCATTTTCTGCTTATGGTGCCTAAAAGCAGCATTTTGTCCACCATAATCCCTCTCATTCATGTAGCAGTCTGCTATTTGCAAAGTGTTTTCTCTGCTGTATGGCTCAGTCTTCAAAGTGACCTGCCAATGGTGGTGGTCACCAGAGTTCAACACGCTCCACTTTCCTGTTGTCTCTTCCTAAGCTGTGCCCCGCAAGGAACCACACTAATGTGGTTCCCCCACCAATGCCCGGCTGTCCTTGCCTGTCATTCCAGTCTCACCACAGGGGTCACTTCTTCAGAGAGGCTTCTGGCCCATTCCCTCAGTCATTCTCCACCATAGCATTCTCATTCATTATCCCCATAGCACTTCTCATGGCTGATATTTTACTTTTTTAAAAAAATTTCTATTTCTCATATTAAAGCACAGGCTTTGTGAGAGCAGAAATGTTCCGTTTCCTTAGGAAGTGCATTCTCATAAGGGGGTGTGTATTGTCCTTAAGTGGCAAAATTGGTTCTAGAAGCCATAAAAATCACTCTTTTTTTTGTATAAAGCACAGATTTATATAGTGCACATAAACATATATGTATACACATACATGGTATTAAAGTTTGAGGGGCATAATTAGGATAAAAGTGTCTAAAAAGGCCTCTTAGGGAAGCAATAATGAAACAGAAAGTTGAGAATGCTGCTTTACAGTATAGAACAGAGCTGAGCACAGATTAGGCTTATAAATAACATTTTTCAAATGACTGTGTCATGCCTTTTAATAGCTGGAGAGACAGGTTCAGAGAGGTGAAGGAGCTAGACTCGGGACATAAAGGTGATAGATGGTAGAACTGATCTCCAATCTATTTTCTGGGTTTTGTGCTTTTTATTGTAAGCCACTCAGTAAATGCTCAATATGTTGCTCTTGGAGTTGACTGGAATATATTAGACATCCGCACAAGAAGAAGCAAAGCAAATTTGCATTTTCTAAGTGACACAACAAATGATTTCAGAAAGCCGGTCTGTTCAGAAAGAGTCCGGCTAGTCTTCTCCGGGGGCATTAATGATGTGTTATACATGGCTCATCTTTGACACGGGAGTCCGTTCCATCTCCTACTCTTGGTAAAATGAAAGCGAAGAAGTGAGCCATATTTTTAGTGTCTTAGTAATTGTTTCACAGCATCCCTGGGCCAAAAGAAATAACTGACAATTCCATTTATTAAATAGTTAGGTCCAAATGGCTTCATTAAGTATTCATGTCCTAAGAATTTAGTGCCTGTTGATCACAACATAGCTTCTTAAGCCTTGGAAATGTATTGGACACCACCACCCTCACTTCCTATTCCACATGTATTTTCAAATGGTACTTGCTTTTATCACAGCAACTACTGAAAACCCAGCTTTGAAAAGATTAGGTCACTGGAAGAAGTATAATAGTTTAGTGTTGACACTGTGAGCTACCTCAAGCCAGTAGTTTCTGACAGATGTCGCTGTGATCCCCGTGGATATTTAAAACATCCTGAGACACCCTTGTGACTTCACTGTGGCACCCAGAGGTGCCTCAGCACACAGTTTAGGAACTGTGGTAGTAGAGCAAGGCAAGATATGATGCTGGCTTGAGGTAGGGTGGTGGTGGGGGAGTTGGAAGGAAGTGGGAAAATTTGAAGATATTTAGAAATGAAAAATTGGAGGCAAAGAGAACTGGTCCAAATATGTTGAATGACCAGGATATGGAGACGGAGGAAAGAGTTTGGAAAATGAAGCGTGGGACCTGGATGATTGGAGAACTCCCATGTAGTGGGTGGCTTTTGGCATCCCTGGCCCGCCCACCTTCACTTTCTTGAGAACGACAACCATCCTCCACACAGGAGTGGCCCTGGCCGCTGTATTCTTTCTGTGTGATTCATCTCGCTTGCAGAAGGTGATTGGTCATGGGGAGTATGTTGCACTATGTCAGCCTAATTCAGTCAGATTTCCTCTCCTGAGAATTTGGAATTAAAGACCTACTATCTATTACTTAGGGCTCAAATGACCACTAACCGCATGGCTTCAAACGGTAGAAATTTATTCTTCCACAGTTCTGGAGGCCAGATGCCTGAAATAGAGGCACAGGCAGGGCTGCAGTCACTCTGGAGGCTCTGGGGGAAATGCTTTCTTTCTTCTTCCAGTTTCGGGTGGCTCTTAGTGGTCCTTGGCTTTCTTGGCCATATATCACTCCAACCTCTACCTCTGTGGTCACATCGCCTGCCACCTCCTCTTTATGTGTCTGTGTCTTCTCCCATTCTGTCTCTTACGAGGTCAGTGGATTTAGGGTCCACTTGGGTAATTCAGAACTATCTCATCTTAAGACATTTAACTTAATCACATCTGTGAAGATTTTTTTTGTCCAACTAAGGTAACACCCATAGAGTCTGGATATTAGGACGCAGGGATATCTTTTTCAGAGCCACCCTTTAATAGACCCACTACACTTAGAGATGGATGCCCTGAGAGGGTGGACGTGTGGGGCACTGGGATGACTATTGTAAGATCTGGGTGGAGAAATACAAGTCTAGGGTGAGGAGAAAAATGACATAGATGTGGAAAAGCAGAAACAAAGGGACACTTGGGCCCAGAGAAAGGTAGGCAGACAGAGGGACCAGCAATGCTTGGGTTCTATTCAACTTTCCTCTTCCTGTCCTCCAGGAAGCCAAGCTGCCTTCAGGTTCTATGATTTAGTTGACATCTTCAACAATTACCCCACTTGCTTACGCTACTTTGAGTCGGTTTCTCTAATTTGCAACCAAGAGCCTTCACTAACCCCAAAGAAGGGTGGGGAAGTGAGTCTCAATTTTGGCAAACCTTCAGTATCCTTAAGTCTTTGATTTATGCCACTCCAGCATCAACAAAAAATTTAATGGTGGCTACTCACAAAATGAGACTGATTAGAATTTATTTAGTATCTCAGAACGTGAGGAATTCAATTTCTTTCTTACAATGATCCCATTCTATATACACTACCAAGAGCACCTGAGAGAACTGTGTTTCATTTTGAGCAACAATGAAGGAGGACATTGGCCCAATGGCATTTGTCCTACGAAGCATGAATAGGATACAAAGGGACTAGAAATCATGCCATCCCAAAAACTGTTTAAGAGACTTGGGCAGTTTACTTTGAAAACGGAGGACTTGGAAGGCCATGATGGATGGTTTCTAAACTGAAAGAACTGTCATGCAAAAGAGAAGTTAAAAATTATTTTAAAAAAATATATTTTTATTGATTTTTTTAAGAGAAAGAGAGGAAGGAGAGAGAGAGAGAGAGAGAGAGAGAGAGAGAGAGAGAGAGAGAGAGAAGAGAGAAACATCAATGAGAGAGAAACATGACCGCTACTGGGGAACGAGCCTGCAACACGGGCATGTGCCCTGGCCAGGAATCGAATTGGCAGCCTCTTGGTGCATGGGATGACACTCAGTCAACTGAGCCACACTAGCCAGGGCTAGACATATTATTAGGAGTCACATTCGGGGTTAATTCAGGAAGAAGTTTCCAGAAATTTTAGTTGTTCAAAAATGGAATGGCATGCTGCTTGATCTTAAATTTAAAAAGGCATGGGAAGTAAGCATCCTAAAAAAAAAAGAATCTGAGCTTGGTGAGGGCAGGGACTGTGTCTTGTTCATCTGGGTATACTCAGTAGCTAACATAAGGTTTAGTGCTTAGTGGTTCTCAGTCAAAACTTGATAAATGGAATAATGAAGAACAGGAGTTTAAAGAGAGGCAGGGTATCTTAGTCTGTGTGGGCTGATATAACAAAAATACCATAGACTGGGTGGCTTAAACAATAGATATTTATTTCTTACAACTCTGGAGGCTGGGAAGTCCAAGATCAAGGCACCGGCAGATTCAGTGTCTGGTGAGAGCCCACTCTCTGGCTGGCTCATAGCTGCTGTCTGCTCACTGTGTCCTCAATGGAGAAAGGGGTGAGGGAGTTTTTTAGGGTCCCTTTTGTAAGGGCACTAATTCCATTCATGAGGGCTCCACACTCATGACCTAATCACCTCCCAAAGACCCCACCTCCTAATACTATCCCTCTGGGGCTTAGTGAATTTTGAGTTTGGGTTTTAAATAATGACACAAACATTTGGTCTCTAGCACTGGGTGACTACTCAGAGGTGATGTTGAAGAGATGGAAGACTGAACTGAAGGATGGTGATGATATTAACAAATAAATAGCTTTTATTTATTAAGCCTTTGGTTTATGTTATCATCTTACTTAATCCTTTAACAACTTATGCAGCAGTTGCCCTTGTTTTGCAGACGTGGGAAGTGCATGAAACACAGAGAGGTTACATATCAAACTCCACTCAGGGAGTAAGTTCAGAACTGGAGTCGTTTCACAATAGAAAGAAAAATCATTGCTCATGTGTTGAGCAACTACTATGTCCTAAGAGTTTTGTACACATTGATCTCTAAATCTCTTTACAGTGGCGAGTCCATGATTTCTGGGGTGTATGCCTCCCGATTTCTTGCCCAAGGCCCTCTTTTGGTGGGTCCCCTGGACCAGAGTTTTCTAAGGTGGCTGGGGGCCCTCAGGGTAACTGCCCTACTTACCACTCTGAGGTCTGAACAAGGCTCAGTCTTTTTAAAAAAATATATTTTATTGATTTTTTACAGAGAGAAAGGGAGAGGGATAGAGAGTTAGAAACATCGATGAGAGAGACACATCGATCAGCTGCCTCCTGCACACCCCCTACCCAGGATATGCCCGCAACCAAGGTACATGCCCTTGACTGGAATCGAACCTGGGACCTTTCAGTCTGCAGGCCGACGCTCTGTCCACTGAGCCAAACCGGTCAGGGCAAGGCTCAGTCTTGATAGTCTTCACTGCTCAGTGCCCCGATTATCTTCCATGCCTTAGAAAGAACAAGGCTGTGGCCTCATCCCTCTTGTCCTGACCTTTAGGGGTCAGGCAGCTTAAAAATGAAGACGTCTACATCCTTCCCATTAGCCTTTTTTGCTTAAAGGGAAATATAAGCTAACACAAAGGATTCCTAAATGTGATCTAGCTTTTAATACCGTAATTAATCTTCCGTGGGATATCATTTTTCAGATGCACGGCTTTTTTGTTTTAGTGTTTGTTTTCCCCTGTTTTTGTCTGCCCGCCCATCTCTCTGGCACTGAGAACAAACCTGGCTTCCATCTGTGCAGCAGCTGCAGATGGGCCCTGAGGGAGCAGCGGCCATGGTCACTGGCTGCGGCTCTCAGAGCCCAGCAAGGCCTCTGGGGATGGAGGATTAAACGCTAGCCTTAGGTCTGAGGCAGAGGTGCTATGTGACTTTAGATAATCTATTTTTCCCCTGTAGTAACAGGCACTTGAATCCTTAGCTTTATACATCTTCTCCTACTGTTCTGTGTACTTCAAGAAAAACATAAATCTTGATGTGGGTTTGGGGGGATGAGAAGAGATAAACCAAAGAACTTATATACTTATATGCATAGCCCATGGACATGGGCGATAGGGTAGTGAAGAATTGGGGAGGGGTAGTGACTGGGAAGAGGGGGTAAAGGGGGGGAATGGGAGACATCTGTAATATTATCAACAATAAAAAACATATTTTAAAAAAAGAGTAACACATGTTTCTTCCTGTCTCATATTCTTAAGTGACCCTTAAATCAAACAAGCATGACTTTGTGGACTGCAGTCATAAAGAAGTTAATTTTTGTCTTGTCTTCTAGTCTCTCTTAAAATGTCTCGGGGACAAACTGGGTGAACTCAGGTGCTAAGACTCTTATGAACTCTCACGGGTGTCAAAACACAGTCTCCATACAGTTGTTGAATATTCTGTCCAAGGTGATAAAACTTTTTTTGTTATTGTTAATCCTCACCTGAGGATATTTTTTCCATTGATTTTCAGAGAGATTGGAAGGAAGGGAGGGGGGGGGGGGAGAGAGAGAAAGAGAGAGAGAGAGAGAGAGAGAGAGAGAGAGAGAGAGAAATATAAAGAGACCCATTCATTTGGGTTGCCTCTTGCACACACCCCCAACCAGGG